>NW_008610022.1:0-44957 GCF_000691845.1 Merops nubicus
CTGTTTTACCCCAAACCAGGACAATTAAGAAAATATTGCTCTAATTTTCACAGCCAGTAGAACCAAAATGCATTAACTTAGCTGCAACTGTATTTTGCTTCTTCCAGCTGTTAGCATTTTGTAGCACTTGCATTCCGATTATCTGCATCAGACTTTAAGAAAAATCTTCCGAAGACCCTCAGACACAGAGAAATTTGTTAGGTAATATGATTACAGGCTCACCTCCGCAGACGTGAAGGAGCAGAGAGACACAATGATAGATGAGTGAACTCCAATAACCTACTCAGAGCAAGAAGCTGTTGCAACACAATAGGCCAGAGTTGACCAAGATCTGTGAGTCTGTAGGAGAGGCTCTCTAGGTCTGCATTCAGACTGATAAAGTTTAGCCCAGGGATGGGGGAGACGTTGTGGGATGCAGGGGATGAACATTGTCAGATTGTACAGGACTTATGTTTACAGTAAGTACCAAAGATACTGTACAGTATGTGTACACTAAGCACAAAAGAAGTTCAAGGAGGAACAAGTGTGGGAAACTAGAGAAAAAAGGGGATAAAAGTAATCTATAAACTGGTGTTTGGTCAGTGCACTTGTCTGGCCATGTATAACTTATCCTATCTTCTCATTGAACTCCATTTCCAACTCTTCTCATGAGTGAGAGGCTCTTGACTCCACAGGTCTGTGTATACACAGATGTCCAAGTGCAGTAACTGGAGGAAGATCACAGGGCAACAGTGCCCACACATGAGGAGTGGCAGCAACTAGAGAAACCAAAGAGCATGCATTTGCATGGATGTGTATGGCTGTGTAATGACTACTGAACATCAAGCCAGACTAGCTAGCAAGTGCTTGGGAGACAAGTATTGGTATGGCTGTTAGTCCAGGCCAGACACTAAATGAACAATGTGGTTCTGAAAGTTGGCTAGTGGAGGACCAGGCGGTCCAAGCTGGCAGCTGGAGAGGCCTTGAGATAGCGAGGTCAGGTGATAAGGTCATAGTTCTGGACCAGCCACTGGAGAGACTTGTCTACATGTGTGTGAAGCACATGGGAAACCAGGGTATCCTGGGTTAGATGATCTAAGATCATCTGCTTCAGAAGGATCCATATTGGCTTATGTATTCGCATATACATTTACTAATAGATAAGTTTTCATCCGGAGGAAGAAGAGGAAGCCATTGGTGCTGTTTGTGTGAGTGCAGTGTTTTCTGTCTCTATTGATCTGTGCGACCAGCTGTGCTGACATATATTTGTATCTGTGTTTGTGTGCCTATTCTGAATACATACTCAGCCTCACTACTGGTTGGACCTGAGAACATGCAGCTGTGGCAGCCTCACCTCTATTAGGCTACAAGATTTGGGAGCTCATGAAAGAATTAACACGATACCTTTAGGAAACCTCAGAAGCTGAAGAATTGTAAGACAATTCTCAATATTGTCAGCTTCTTCCAAAACACTTAGGAGGCTGTGCAAATGCAGGTGAGGCTACTAAAAGTGTGCTTTTGTAATATTATAACCTCCAGGTGGTTGCCAGAGTCCTTCTTGGCAGGTAAAATGGAAATCATCTCATTATAGCAACGTAAGTATGAAATTACTAGTCTGACAATGTTTGTGATAGGTGCTGAAATGCTCAGACAAACCACAACTGAAATGATGCTATCCATGTGCAGAAAAATTGCAGTTACCTGGGTGTTGTGGTTTGAGGCTTGGGGGTGGGACAGGTGACAAGCAGGACCCGGAGAGTCCCAGGGGGGAAGGGGTTATTCACTCCCCCTTTCTCTCCACACCCTGTAAAAGAGGCAGGAGGTGGGTGCTCCAGTGGGGCTGCACCCACGCTGTTCTGAGCAATCCTGGGCCAGCCGAGATCCGGTTTTGTATAGCTTCTGTTTACTTTGTTTTTCCTCCCATCTTTGTATATATACATATATATATATATATATATCTACCTCCCTTCTTGCCTTCTGTTCCCTGTTAAACAATATACTTTATTGTTATTAAGTTCCAATCGGTGCAAAGTGTCTCTTACTCCTGACTTCCCTTGTTCACCTCTCCATCTGGGGAAAGCTAAGGGATAGGGAGGGGGAGCACAAATTCTGCTCTGTGAGATCCTGCCCTGAGCCCTTAAACGGAGACACCAGGGATTTAGGAACTTACGTGAATAGCCGAAGAACTATAAGCAGTGACTAAGCACAGACTTGGAAACCACTGGTTTGAATTTGATTCTTGAATTTTTCTTAAATTCCAATTCTAGTGCCTAAGCTTTAGTATTTACTGAAATGTGCAGTGATTAAGTACACCATTAAGAATGTCAGATTAAACATAATGAAAGTATTGTAAGGAAAAAAAAATCACCAAGATTTGACCATTCTAAAAAACAGAAATTGGTCCAAAGAAGTTTTCGATCTGCTATGGAGCTAGGTCACTGGAATCTAAATCCTTGTTTGAAACCATGCGGCCTATACCTAATGCTGCCTTTTCTGTTTTGGTCTGGCATTTCAATGATTATTACAGTGAGAATCTATTGTTGCAATTTGACAGGACTTCCTCGAATGGAGAAGCACAACCCGTTTCCTTCTTTTCTTAGCCTATAGTTTCCCACAGTGTCGCTTGTTTTTGCTCAGAAGAAACCAAAATATGCCTGGAATTATAATTTGGAAAAATTTTGTAGGCTTGTGGTAGTCGTGGCATTGACTGCATGCCATAAAGCTCTTTACTGAGCTTCACCATCTCTATATCAAGTTCTGCAATGAATGCAATTTGATCCCAAAAGAGCTCTTTTCAGAAACCATGTAGCCTTTGAAGGGCCACATAATATATTAACTCTATTTTGATGAAAAATAAGTCTGCTAGATACTTAACAGACTTCATCTTGAAGAAAAAGCTGGTATATGGTGTTGCTCTTGGCAAAAAATCCCCAGCCTCCTTAGAAGCTCTGAGTTCGGGTTACTACCCTTTTTCAGCAATAATGAACATAGGGTGATCAAAAATTTTATATGCAGGAAAACATAGTATAGGCAGGGGATATGTTATTCTTCTCATGCAAAGCAATGAGGACCAGGTCCCTGTTGCTATAAATCAAAGCAGCACCACTTAAGTTTATGGACCTATCCAAAGTTCTAGCAATTCAGGCCTTGCAACTTCAATCCGCTTAGTAGAGCTAGAGGCAGCTATTACTGTAAAGAGTATCTTTGCTCTCAATCTCCTCCTCCAGATTATTGGTAAAGATATTGAACATAACTGACCCAAATACTGAGCTCTGTGGAACACCACTTGTGACCAGTCACCAGCTGTACTTAACTCCATCGGCCACCGTTCTTTGGGTCCAGCCAGTGTTTTAACAAGCAGAACACATGCTCATCCAAGCCATGAGCATGTTGTGGGAAACATTGCCAAATACTTTACTGAACTCCAGGTAGACAACATCCACAGTCTTCCCCTCAACCACTAAACAGGTCATCTTGTCATAGAAAGAGTTCAGGTTCATCAAGCAGGACCTGCTTTTCATGAACACGTGCTGGCTGGGGGTCTGATTCCCTGGGTGTCCTGTATATGGTCTGTAATGGCACTCAGGATGACTTGCTCCATAACCTTCCCTGGCAGCAAGGTAAGACTGACAGTTCTGTAGTTTCCTATATCTTCCTTCTGTCCCTTTTTGTAGATGGGCAGCACATTTGCTAACCTCTAATCCACTGGGACCTCCCCAGTTAGCCAGAACTGATGATAAATGATGGAAAGTGGCTTGATGAACACATCTGCCAGCTTCCTCAGTACCTGTGGATGGAGCTCATCTGACCTCATAGACTTGTGTATGTCTAAGTGATGTAGCAGGTCTTCCAGCTCAGGGGGCTGGGTACCCCACAACTAGTCCTACTACTAAAGAATAAGGCAAAGAAGGCATTAAGTACCTCATCCTTTTCCTCACCCTTGGTCACTGTTTACCCTTGCACCCAATAAAGGGTGAAGATTCTCCCTAGTCCTCCTTTTGTTGTTAATGTATTTAAGGAAACACTTGTCTTTAACAGCAGTAGCCATGCTGAGTTCTAGTTGGGCTTTGGCCCTTCTAATTGTCATATTGCATAACCTCACAACATCCTTGTTGTCCTCCTGAGTTGCCTGTTACCTCTGATGGCCCGGAGTCCACTTTTCAGGCCATCCATGGACTGTAGCCACAAGCCAAGTCAGAATGCTGATGGGACTTTTAGATACTTTAAGCCCTCTTTTCATCTACAGCTCAATATCTAACTGTAAGCCTAGATGGCTGTATCTCCTGCTCCCATTGGTGTAACTAGGTCCTGTTCTTCCAAAAAACAACTTGTGACCCCCAATTCAGGTAGCATATGTTGACATAAATTAACAGCAATACTACTGAGGCAAACAAGCAGTATAAAGGCCTTCAAATGCTGTGGTCTCAACTCTTCTCTCCTATATAACTTTTCCTACTTTCCTTCAGATAGAGATGAATCCAAAGCAAGTTTGAATGGACAGTGACCGTTGCTTCCTTGAACTTAATCTTCCTTCAGGTCAACTAAATGGAGAATCCTCCTACAGGGAAGTCAGATCAAAGATGATAATTGTTCACCATAAATATTGTTTACTCAAAAATAAACTGGTCCATAAGATAAACAAGAATAAAGTTTGCCTTTTAAACACATTTTTAAATACTCCAGGTAGCTTATCTAATAGCAGCATTTCTTCAACAAAAACCAGACTTGATTGTTCTCAAACACCAAAAAAGGGATAGCATCCAACTGTGGAATCAAACCAAATGAAAAGAAAATAAGCAAATAATGGGACTGCAGTTAGGCTACTACAGCTTGACATAGCAATGATGAACATGGATTCCAAAAAACAAGTGTTAAACCAAAAGGATGAAACAGGGAGGCATTTTAGCTCTGAAAGAAATTTCATAAAATTGTTACCAATCCTCATGAAGAATGATGGGCAAGTAGATTACCACTGAGGACAAGCACCTTTTCTGAGCCTTCCTCAAGAAGGCTGTAATAAAAGTGATGGTTCAGAGATTGTTTGAAATGGCTGCAGATTCCGGCCCTGCTATACAATTAGGTTTTTGTTGGGTTCTTTTAAACTCTACGGTTTACATAGAATCTTGCCTTCAGTGTCAAACTTTAGGTAGGAATTGTACAGCCACTGCAAGAACAGCACAGAAAGAGGTTCTTCCTAGTCCTAAAGCCTACAGCTGATACTGCTGCCACTCAGAGATGGACTGAGAGGCCAACAGCAGGGGTAAGAGGTTGGTTCATAAAGAGGGGCAATGACAGTTACAAAGATCCCCAGGGGAGGGTGTCCATAATGACCAGAACTGTAAGAATTGCATGTGAAACTAACTGGTAAAGCTGCTCTGTAAGAGAGAAATCCCAGTCTCTGGCCTCCTGCCAGGAATACATAAACTGCCCCAGATAATCCACTTTTCTATCAGACGCAGTTACCATATCCATCTTAGCTTTGGAACAATTTTTAATCTTCCTTCCATGCTAATTTTGTCCCGCAGGCTTCTATGGATTTTTGTCTTCTCATCAGGAAGGCATGATTACTCCTGCTGCCTCCAGAACCTCATCACTTTTCTTGCAGCAAAGGCAGGTCTGGCTGAGGGACTCTTTTAAAGTTTTTTAGTGTGGTGTTCTGTTTATTTTTTTTTTTCCTCTTTATACATCTTCTATCTTACTCCTTTCCCTAAATAGAAATCCTGAAGGAGATTCTGCCATGAATTTTACACACACACCCTTTTCTTCTTCCCCTGGCATCTTTCACTCTTGGATTCTGTTGCACCCAGCTCCCATTTTGGGCTTTTCCTCTCCCACTCTCCTCACACTGTCCCTACTGTCTTCCATCTGACATGTTCCTTTTCCCCTTACTTTTAGATGACTCAAGTTCTCTCTGCTCATGCAACCAAAACCTTTTGCAGATTTTTGTTGATTTACAGGGGCCATCCCAGGTCATCATCACTTATGCCCAGAAAAACATTTGTCTTTCTTGCACCCCCATTTTGAGTATAGGTCTCCACACATCCCCCGAGGGCCACCTGAGTGTGTGGAGAGGTCCAAACTGCCAGAAGAGATCCCAGAATATCTCCCTCTCCTGGGTTCAAATCTCTGGCAAATACCTCACTGTATTTCTGAAGTTTAGTTTTTACATGGAATTTATAATAACAGGAAAGAGAAATATACAGTCTTTCAGTACTTGGAATGGCAATATGTCATGTGGCTAGGAAAGGTATGTCTGGGAGTATCATATAGCTGTTACTCAACCTAGAGACAGAGGAGCTTTGTGTGGTGTGCTGAGGCTTCTTGAGCAAGTCAAACCAAAATACAGACACACCGCTGAGCCTGTTCTGGCTTAAATTAACACGGACAAGTTTCACACCCAGGAATAAGTAACTTTTTCTCATGACAATAATTTTCTACCTTCACAAAATTTTAAGTCCCAATCATACTCACCTGACTCCATGTTCAGTGCAGGGCATGCTCTCACTCCCTGCAATCCTCATGCAGGCAAGAGCCAGGGAAGTTTTGTACCTAAGCAAACTAAAGAGGAGGTTTATGGAACATGCTCAGACAAGTATGCTCAGTTATATTCTTTGAAGACCACATAAGTAAGAGAGAAGCTTGCTTCTTTACCCTAAAAATCTGCCATTCTGAATCACTCAAGAAAATTCTAAATTATATTAGCTTTCAAGCCATGAATAATTAGATTTTAAAAAAGATAGAACAGGTCATATTTCCAGCAGTAACATAGTGTTTATGTTTAGCCCTTATCAAGGGCTAAGCTATAGAAGTTGCTTTATCACCCAGTGACCCCTCCCCAACCAAGAAGGCGGAGCAGGAAAAGGAGATGAGACCTGTGAGTTGAAATGAGAACAGTTTTAACTAAATAGTCAAACTAATACCAATGCCAGCATAAAGTAAATAAAGTTATACTCTGCCCAATGAATGTACAGTGGCCACAATAAACAGGAAAGAAGTCCTCAGGAGCAGAGGCAGGAGGAACCCAAACAGGAGGCCCTCCCTTAGTAAACTTTGCCCTTTACACTGAGCATGATGTTTAGGGGTGGGATACACCTGTAGCCAGCTTGGGTCAGCTGCTCTCAGTTGGCTGACTCCAAATTGCTAACAGCCTGCAGACCATGTCAGCTTATGGTTCTGTTCCAGTGAAACCAGGACACACAGGAATCAAAATATTGGAAACAACCAAAAATGTTAATTTCCTAAAGATTTGCAGTACTTCAGCTTTCAATGTTGTAAAACCTAAAGAAGGAAGGTGAAGTTTTCTCTCAGATTTCCAATTGCAGTGGGGTACAATAAATTATAGAGGTCTATTTGGAGTAGGATACTCTAAGGTTTGTCTATGCATAAAGAAATAAAGAGAATCAAAAGGTTCAGGAGGGGTGTATGTTTGTGAATACCCAAAAGTTTAATAAAATGCATTCAATAATGTCACTGAAAGGGAACAGATGGAAAGATCTCAATTACGAAGATTAACTTAGGACTTTCTATAAGTTGTCTCAGTAAAAGTTAGGAATTTTCAAAATCAACATGGCAATAGCATGCTTATTTGGTGAAAGTTATGGTCAGAAAACAGCATTCAAAAGGAAAGAAATTGGCCAGTTTCTTCTTTCCATGCAGTACAGAAAAGTCTTCAAGTCATCAGTGGCATAGCTCCCTTTGATGTATATTTAGGCAAAAACATCAATTGCAATTGGATATAGAAGCAACATATAAAACATATTTCTGACAGCAGAGAACTGTCAGCAGAGAAATTTCTTATAGAAATTGCATGCAAGTCAAGGAGTTTGAGAAAGAGATTGCCACGAGGATGAGAATGGATCCCATACAATAACCGGTAACAGTCATTTCATGTTGCACAAGGTGAAGTTAAAGCAGAAATTGTGTATTAGTCAAAAAAGCCACCCCAAATTCAAACCAATTTATAACAGAGACTTCATTTTATTATTAGCACCACAACTGACTACATTACGGTCAGCCCCTACAGTGATGTGGTAACGTAAAATTGGCTTTCAGAAACAGCATTCATGGATTCTCTGAATTCAAGCTCTACCCAAGCACAGAGAAACACTTACTAATCCATCTGTTAAGCAACTGGGACAGTATATGCAGTCACTGAGCACAGCAGCAAATGACCTAGGCAACCCCTTGTACCCCTCCTTTAAGACAGGCATGGTTTCTAGATATTGACAATGTCTATGTAGCATTCAGTTCATAAAATGTATTTTCTTTTTCCTTATTCTTCTCCGTGCACTGTGCTACCTAGCCTCTCATTCTACCCTTTCAGAGATGTCTGTCCAAACTCAGGATGTATCAGTCCTGTTATTATTCTCCCCTTCACCAAGAGGAAATTAGCAACTCCATTAAATCCATTATCTGAGATAATCTAGATATCACTGGAGGAGTTGCAAATAGGATCTATGCTGCACCCAACTACAGGAAACAGTAAAGAGTAAACAAAAGATGTGCATAAGAAGAGAAACCTACTAAGATATCATTGATTTCAAAGGCTAGTGGAAGCAGAATTTCTATTTCTTCTTGTCCAGAAATCCTCTTATTTTAGCCAAGTCTTGCACTATTCTACATGCTTTCAAAATTCACCTTCTGATGCTCCAGAACCATCGAATCAGTTCAAATGTAATAGTGACCTTGGGAGAATAGATATATGAAAAGTAATTAAACTGCAATCACCCACTAATTTGATAGTGGCCAACCAGCAATATTACATACAAAAAATTTTTAACATAAGAGAAAGGCTCTGAGCAAGGGCCATAGTCAGTATCCTAATACCTGGTGCATAAGCATTTGGTACTCTTCAGCGGGGCGTGGTGTAGAAATTGTATTGTCTAATATATTCTCTACTTTTTTTGTGTTGTTGTTATTGTATCCATATTTCCTTCTATTAGGATATTGCTAATATATTATCCTCTGCTCTGTTTTTCCTAGAATAAACTCAAGATAATGCTTAAATCACACAAACATACATTCCAAAAGGAATATAATCTGTTACTTATCTGTAAACGCGTCTAAATATTTTCAGCAAAAATAGCTTTGTTATGGAGTAAAAATGTCATAGCATGTGAAAAAGCCTATAAACATCTCCAGCCTAATTCCTGTGAGAAAATAGTTCTTCTAATGATTGCAGCTTCCTGCAGACTCAAAGTTCTGTCTAGAGAGCCTTCCGTTTCTGAAAAACCATAACTGTCTCTGTAATGACTACCCCTTAGCTCCCACAATAGCTCTAATTCAGACTATGGTGATGTAACATTTCTAAAGGCTGGAGCAGGTACTGCTGGTACACATAGTGGATCCAAATCTCAATGTCACTGGCTATTCCTGTGTTCTGTGTTTAGAACAGCAGCCTCCAATTAAAGTTTTTCAGAAAAACTCAGAAATTCCTTCTAGGAGATGAAACAGAATCCTTGAGAGCAAAAGATATATATCTGCCAGCTCCACAGCACATGAAACTTTGCTTATTTTTTACAACTTCTTTTAATTTCTGTGTATATATGTACACACAGACATACTTAAAAGCAATACTTATCCTGACTCACAGGCACCAAAGAAATAAATAAATAATGACCACAGGGACTACAAAACCCTTTTTAATCTACTGCTTTTACACAGTTTAAATATTGTGCAAGCTTTTAGAAATACTTATTTAGGGAACCTGAAGCACAGATGGTAAGAGTTGTCTGCAGGGCATGTATTTTGTTTTCATAGCAATTTTCAAGCTTTCAACGTTTTTATTTTTTTGTGGGAAATATTGCCAGAAAGGAACTGGGTGTCAAGAGCCAAACTTTCCTGTTCTAAAGGCATCCTGGTGACTGGGTGTTGAAACTATGGGCCTGGGAGTCAGAATACAATTTGTCATGCCAGAGTATTCTGAAACAGGTGGAAGACAACCTGAATAGGATCTGTCATCATTCCAGCCCAATTCCTTAACAACTATTCCACTGAAAGTGAGATGTAAGTTGTAACTGAAAACCTTCCCCAAAGAAAGGGTTATTTACACTAAAAGAATCTTAGCCAAAAGTATCCTGAACAATGGCAAAAGGAAGCACATAGGAAGATAAGGGCATTAACTAACATTTTCATTTTCCAAGTTCTGGATCAGAATTGCTACCTGCAAGATAAATTAATTAGACTAATTTTTGTCACAGTTACATCAGTGTAACTCTGCTGTAACTACAATGAGAGTGCAGCAAGATGTTATCATTGTTATTTATCCCCAGGTAGTCTCATTTATGGAGAAGAGTGACTATAGCTAATTTTTAAATGCTGAGATCCTCAGCTCTGCTGTGAACTGCTCTGCTATAACCAGTCTGGGTTCATTGCTACTGCACTTCCTGGGCCCTGCTCCCTACAGCTCCAGCTCTTCAGATCACTGTGTGCAGACTGAAAGGTTGTTATTTGGTCATAATTCCAAGACAGTTTTCCCAGCTCACCCACCTTTAATTCTTTGGTCAAGACCCTCACTAAATTTTCTCTAGCCTTATGAGAATGATAGGAGAAAAAAAAAAGAAATAGAAAAAAAAAAAGCTATTCCACATTGCTCTTTCTCTTTTTGAGACTAAGATATTGTAATTTTGACTGATTATGCTGTCTTACTTATGCCTCTAGTTAAATGTGGCCCATGATCTGAAAAGATCACAGGAAGAATTAAACCTCAAAGCTGCTGTTTTTCACCAGCTCCTTTTTCAAAGACAACTCCCTGCTAGTGGAAGTTCCAGGGTTTATTGTATATGTGACAATGTTTTCCAAATGCAGAGTTCCTCATTTAAGTTTCACCTGTGATAATATGTGGCAATTGGATGAAACTCTACTAATTTCTTAGGGCATGTTAACTATCTGGAATTTAGCCACCAGCTAAAAATTTAGAAATTAAACTCAAAGACAGCAAAAGTATTATTACCAGATTTCTCTTGAAAAGCACAAAAATATTGTGTGCTTCTTGGAGAATGCTGATCTTAAGTACCTACAATAAGTGGAGCAAATACCACTGGGTGCAGACCAGCACCTACAATGCAGCCAAAACTACTGAAATCGTGTACCTAATCAAATCTCCTTCACATGTAGATTAGCCAACAATCAGGTAAGGTATAATGGCATCTGCTATGCAGGAGGCCTTATATTCTATCTTATCTGACGGTAAATATATTTATTTATTTATTTGCAAATATATTTAACTCTGGCAAATGAATATGTAGATAAAGTATATAAAGCCTGCATTTAATATTCATATTTACAAGCTCAGCTACTTTGTACTGTTGGTACCTTCTTTCATTTAGTTTAATTGCTTGCTGGCACAGACTTTAGGGGATCATTTTTGTAGGCTCCAGAGAATATATTTGCTTTCAAGTCCATTAATAACTCCAACTGGAGATTTTACAAAAACAATCCATTAGGCCAGGAGGCACTAGTTACTTATGAAGGAGCATATCAAAGTCAAAACAATAGGATATTTGCCATATTTGGTTTCATGATTGCAAATGACAGCAGAATCCCTGGCCTGGGATTCTATTTGATTCTATCAGACAGATGAGAAAGCCAAGAAAAGTAAAATCTAAATGCCTTCATGGCTTGTGGAATATCTTCTCAGAACCCCATCACATTCATTAGATCCTCGTCAGCTAAGAGTGAAACAAGGTCTGAGAGAATCTCCGTGATAGTTCTGCAGAATTTCAGAAGCTTCACGTATTTCCATTCACTAGGGAACTGTAAGTGTTGGCTCCCCCTTTCCAAATAAAAGCTTCATGATTTGACTTACTGTTGTGTTTTCTTTTCTAGTGAACAAAAACCTGTCATTCTTTGCATTTCCTAGCCAACTTCAGTTTGGACATTTTAAAAGAAAACAAGTCAACGGAACTTATTGGCCAAAACCCAATAAATCTTAGTAAAATACAATTGCCCAGATTTCATGAATATACTCCAAGAAAATGAGCAGTAAACAGAGTGGTAAACATAGCTAAGGCAGTGAGTGATCTGACTGAAGAATGTTTACCCTCACAGCAAAGGAGGAAGGGTTATGAGAAACATTACCGGGGATAATTATGTATACAGTTTTTATCAGTTATTCTATAAAAAAAAAAAAGTAATCTTTTTGTATTTTTCACTCCTTATTTTGCTCTTCATTTATGCTCATGTCTCCAACTACCCTTTAAATAACAACACTTTAAAAGCCAGCTGAAAAAGTGGCTCTTGGCTCCAAAGAACTCTGAAGAATTTATAAGCTGTTTTTCTTCCTATCCTTGAAGCTACTGCCAGTGGAAGCCAAATCCAGACATTTGCAACTCAACACCAGGAATGACAAGCTAATCTCATCCATGTTGTCAAGGCCTAAACCAGTGACCTCAGCCACAGGACATCTGACAGATGCTGAGCCACAATAGCTAATTCCATCTCATTTTATATAGAAGTCGTTTTATATTATTATTATTTTCTTATGCATTGCTACACTAAGACACATCTCAGAAGACACAGTGAATATTTTCAGTCCAGACTAAAATTCCAGTCCCTACAAAGCCTCCAGCAAGCATCATAGTTCAAACAAAAAGGTGGTAGGCAAGTCTTCAGAGATGCAAAGATTTGCTTCAGATAATCAGCATCTGAAAGATGAAATGCTGGTGCAATCTGCAAATGTGCTCTCTAAATCTCTCAATTCTAGATAGCATTACAAAAGATCATACAGATTTGGAAATTTGTTCTACTGAGGCTAAGAACTACAAAGGAGCCATGTTTCATGTAATATATCAGTGCCTCTGCTTCTGGACAGAAACAGGAAATATCAAAGCAAAATGAAACATGAAAGTCAAAGAACCAACCTCCAGATACTTGCAGACTTTGTTGAAGGTTCAAACCACTTCAGTCCAGCTCCCCAGTCTTGATTAAAAGGGCTCACATATTTCTACCTAAAAGACAAAAGGCAAATAGGTTCTCAGTAGCGTTATGAAGATGAATGTTTGGTTCCTGGCACATGTGCTTTCAGACATACTGCTTCCTAGATGATGTAAAGTAGAAGGAAAAGCTCAGATCAATCATTGTGGAAGCAAACCAACACTTCCTTCTTGCCATAGTTGTGTCTGGAAGAGATTTATTCTATAAAATCAGTTTCAGATTTATGAGCTGGACCTGCTCAGATTAAAGGCATAACTTGTACTGACTTCACTAACACCAATAGTTTATCTATGGAGAGCTGAGAAAGAGCTGGAGGACCTGATAGGAGGAGCTGGAGAGGGGCTCATCCTGCCTAGCAGGTATCTATCCCACATTCTAATTATGTTGGTGGTTTCTTGATGCTTATTGAAAGAAATGTGGCAATAGCCTTCTTATGTCTAAAGGATGTTAATTTGTAATTTTTTTTGAAAATGATAGCTGTATCCAGAATCATGATCCTGATCTAAAAAAAAAAAAACATGGCTTGCCTGATTATATAGCAGAGGAGAATCCTTCCATAGCAGCCACAATACACAAAAGAGAAAATGCAATTGCTTGGTAGTCATGTCTTGTTGGGGCGCATCAAGAATAGCTAGAAGACTAGACTAGGCTCGACTGCAGAGTCATTTTATGCTGCAAAGTATCTTCTGGAATAGACAAAATTAAGAAATAACAAAAGCACACACTACAGATTATTATATATTACTTTAGAGGGCACACACCATTCTTGCTCAAATATTTTCCAGGCATTCAAGACAGTATATTTCATAAAAGGCAACAAAAAGCACGGGAGAAGATGGCAGAAGTTGCAATGATGTACGTCTATGTAAAGGATCATAGAGGTAAATGAGTGGCACTTTCCACAGATCTCATAATAAACCACATGCTGAATATTTTGGACAAAAGTCGCTTACAAGACTTTAACGTAGGGTACTGGCATTATATACAAGAACATATACAGAAGGACTCAAAAGATACTGTTACTTATTACATGTTGTATTCGTTAAGACAGTAGAAAGAGAAGAGAATTAATGGTAGTCAATGAATGGAAGAGGTTCAGAACTGAAATTTATCTTTAAACCCACTTTTTTTTATCAGATAAGCATACATTAAAAATTGCTTTTAAACTTTTAACCAGTTTTCACTTTCAGTATTAAAAACATTAATTTTGAATTACACTGATTTATCTGACTGCAATTGTTCCAAAATGAAGCCTCATGTCTCCTCAAATACAAGAGAATAAAATGTCCCCTTAAGTGACCTCTAGATATCACTGCAGAGACAAAGGACAGAAATTCCTGCATACATTCTTAACTGGGGAACATGTGGCATGCAGCAGGACAAAAAATAGTATCCATTTGCCATGGGGAATCCTGACGTCTTGTTCTAGCTCTGGACTGCTATGACCAAGATTATAGTTACTACTAGGTACACTGTGAATGTCTGAAGAAATTATCAGTTTCTCTTGTCTAAAGTCCATCCTCTCCTCTGCCTCCCTGGATCTCTTGTGTGTTTCAGTAGACACAAACTAGTATTGACTAAATTCAGTTAAAATCTTATTTGAATTTTAAAGAAGGATATTTTCTTATCTTAGAATCATATAATGGATTGGGTTGAAAAGGACTTTTATAGATCATGTAGCCCAGCCCTCTTGCCGTGGGTATGATCATGGAAACACTTTCTATTATCCATTTTACTTAAAAAAAAAAAAAATTAAAAAAATACTGTTTCTACTCTTGAAAGTAAACAACTGTAAAATTAATTGTAAATTCTAAGTATAGGGGCCTAAACTTAACACACTAGATACACAGGACAAACAAAAAGTTCCAGCAAATAATGTCACTTGCCCAGAAAATTTACAGAATTAATTTGGAAAATGCAGCAAAGTTTCATTTACATTCATAGCCTGAGATCTGTTCAGGATACTTCTGTAGGTCTCAAAGGAGGCTAAATATGTGACTTTGCTTACAATACTTAATGAGCAGTCTAAGAAATAGTTATCTAAATATCATAAACAGTTGTAATTTTAGATTTCATGAGGATAGAAAGTATTACATATCATACTATATTCTAGATATGTGGCTTTTGTCAAAGATTCATGCAGGATTGTTTCAGTCTTCAAATCTAATTGTGACATTTATGGCAGAACACACAAAAATTTTAAGCATGTAACCTAGGTATCTGAAGTGCAGATCCCTGGAAAAGTTGATTGGGAATGGAAATCATTAGACCTTTGAAAAATGGGAAATTTCTGGAGTTTCTGTTGAACACAACAGTTTACAATATGGTTTGTATCATTTTAAACTCACAGACAAATATCCAAGTAAAATTTTCAGCAAAAAACTGAGGTACCCATTCTCATGGCTGCAAAATTAAAAATACTTTTGCATAACTTAGAAAAAGCTTTTTATTTTGCAGCCAAGAAACAAATCCTAACAGTGTATCCCCCTGAGTCACCATCTTAAGAGAGGCTTGTTTTAATGACTTAAAAAATAATTCCTTTAAAACATAAGCTTTTCAGAGAATCACAGAATCACAGAATCCCAGAACGTTAGGGGTTGCAAGGGACCTCCAGAGATCATCATGTCCAACCCCCCAGCCAGAGCAGGACCATCTAGCCTAGGGCAGGTCACATAGGAACACATCCAGACAGGTCTTAAAAGTCTCCAAGGAAGGAGACTCCACAACCTCCCTGTGGAGCCTGTTCAGTGCTCTGGAACCCTTACAGTAAAGAAGTTCTTCCTCATAGAATCTTAGAATCATAGAATCATAGGGGTTGGAAGGGACCTCGAAAGATCATCTAGTCCAACCCCCCTGCCAGAGCAGGACCACCTAGAGTACATCACACAGGAAGGCGTCCAGGCGGGTTTTGAATGACTCCAGTGAAGGAGACTCCACAACCTCTCTGGGCAGCCTGTTCCAGTGCTCCGTCACCCTCACAGTAAAAAAATTTTTCCTGATATTCACCTCATGTTGAGGTGGAACTTCCTGGGCTCCAGCTTGTGTCCATTGCCCCTCATCTTATCGCAGGGCAGAAGTGAGAAGAAATTGCCCTTTTCTTCCTGACACCCAGCCCTCATATATTTATACACATTAATTAGATCCCCCCTAAGTCTTCTCTTCTCCAGACTAAAAAGCCCCAGGTCTCTCAGCCTCTCCTTATAGGGCAGGCATTCCAGTCCCCCGGTCATCCTCATAGCCCTTCGCTGGACTCTCTCGAGTAGATCTCTGTCCCTCTTGAAATGGGGAGCCCAGAACTGGACACAATACTCCAGGTGAGGTCTCACCAGGGCAGAGTAGAGGGGGAGCAGGACCTCCCTTGTTCTGCTGGACACACTTTTCTTAATGCACCCCAGGATCCCGTTGTCCTTCCTGGGCACAAGGGCATACTGCTGTCCCATGGACAACTTGTTGTCCACCAGGACTCCAAGGTCCCTCCCCACAGGGCTGCTCTCTAGCAGATCTCCTCCTAACCTGTACTGGTGCATTTTATTGCTCCTGTCCAGGGGCAGGACTCTGCATTTGTTCTTGTTGAACCTCGGTAGGTTCCTCTTGGCCCAGCTCTCCAGTCTGTCCAGATCTCACTGAATGGCCACACAGCCTTCAGGTCTATCAGCCAAACCTCCCAGTTTCATGTCATCAGCAAACTTGCTGAGAAGACACTCTGTACCATCATCCAGGTCGTTAATGAAGATGTTGAACAGGACTGGACCCAGCACTGATCCCTGAGGGACTCCACTAGTTACAGGTCTCCAGCTGGACTTGGCACCATTGATCACCATATATTTTCATATTATGCAGTCATACCCAGAGCACAGAAGTACTTTTATTATACTTTCACACATATAAATGCATTTCAAATTAACATTGTTAAATCAATACTTCATTTTCTAAACATTAAACATTTCATTTTCATTTTTTTTTAATGTAAGTTGAATATTTGCTTCAATGAAGTTTCATTTTCTGAGCCAGTATTATTATAATTACAAAACCAATGGTATACTTTGTTAAAAATTTTACCTGAAGTACTGCCTAATATTAACCATTTACAGCACACAATAGCAGAAACTCTTATTAATGCTACATATTCTGCAGCACCACCCACTCTCACCTATTAAACACTTGCCGCTTTTGAAACTATTTTAATTAAAGCACAATGCCATTTTTAGAAAAATCAGTTGTCAGGTTCATACATCAAAGGAGTAATTATTTGAATTCTCGGTACAGCCAAGATATACAAGATTTACACTGTGCACCTGAGTCCTTGAATTTAAGTTATGTTGGGAATTCATGTAAACAAAAGGCAAGCTTGGAGAAAGCCAGGATGAGTGACAAAGCTCCAAATCAGAGAGACACGTTTATTTTTTAATTAGTCACAGTGTTTATTTCTCTGTGTTTTCTTAGTTGCTTGAGAAACACCAGAAATACTCCTGGACCACCACACCGAGTGAAAAAGAGTTGGCATGTGGTAAGAAGGAATTTTTTTCTTTGTTTTATTAGTTGCTTCACATATGTCACAAACAAGTCAACAATGCCAATTGCAATGAGAAACATTTGGTGTCTGGTGAGAAGAGATTCTTGCTATGTGGCCTCCAAGGGAATTGTGTTAGATGAGTTGCCTTATGGTGATATAACTCAGTAGCACTATAGCTGCTAACAATAGCTGGTTCTCTGTTACAGATGCTGTTCAGTTTAACAGTTTCTAAACTGACATGATTAATTTGATATCTACTTTTTGTAATCCTTCCAACTAAACTACAAAAACTAAATCGACGTTTGTCTGTTGTTTGGGGTTTTTGTTAACCAAAATGAAACTCATCCACTACCATCTTTTCCACATGAAATACCAAAAAATAATCCAAAAAGTAAGATATTAGAGCAACACAAGGCAAAGATGCATGCCAGTGAGATCAAGGCGGACTCCTGGGAGGCTGAAATTCCAGCATGACTTTATTTCCATAAAGCATGACTTAGGATGATAAAACAACTGTTAGATGCTGAAATTACCTACCTGTTCATAGGTCGTATTTTATGCAAGGACCTGCTTAGTAAATTCTCTCCCACTAGTCTGGCAATGACTGTAGTTACTTTCCACAAAGATGCTATTCTGCTTAATAAAAACATGAAGTGCAGAACAAAATTCAGGGATAGGCTTGCAAAAAAAACCCCAGAAACAATCTTAAGGCAATGTGAAAACTGAATTTGGTAGCAGATCCCTGCACCAGAGATTAGTACAAAGTCATTATTGGCTTCAGAATTTCTAATGCAGATTAATATATTGAGCATTATATAGGTTTACAGCTCAGAGAATTGAGATACAGTTTCTCCATGTGTTTTCCAAAAGCTGCTGTGTTTACTAAATGAATAAATAAATAAAGTGATTAACAACAACTCAACATGTAGCTCAGTGAAACACATTTCAAGGATAAAAACTGCATTGCACATAGCCCTGAAAGCATCCTTGTGATCCTAATCTTGCTGGAGTAACACTGTGCAGTAGAAGTAAGTGACTACAGACAGGAATCAACTTCTTATCAAATTTTTCAAAATCACAATTAGTCTCTTTCAAAAAAAAAAAAAAATAGAATGCATGTCCGCCCTCTGGATACTGGTAGAACACAGTCTTGAATATACTAAACTGCCATTGTTGTTAGTTCCAAATGGAGGATTTCAGCACACAGTTTGAGAGCCACACATTGCTCTAAAGAGGTAAAGAGGTAGAACAAATGCTGAAACATGTCTAACATTGAAGACTCAGCTAAGCAATGTAACTGAATGTAAAGATTCAGGATCTAGACAAACACATGATTCAGCCCTCTAAAAGAGGTGTTGCTTACAAAATGCCCTCACAGTATGTATCAAGTGGAAAAAAAGATACCAAACGCTTTCCTGAAGAAAGATTTAAAACAAAGTGATTGAAAGTTGTTTCTTGACTAAGACACAAGCGATGCATTTCATGTTTCCACGAGTGAATTTCATCAAATGGAACTTCCTCAGAATGCTTTAAAAGCACCTACAGTGTTTTAAAGATGCATATAAACAAAAGATCTAATTATTCATCCATGATTAGCTGAGATTTGCTAAATTTTAGCACTGTATTTGTTTATAAAAGTTTTAATAAGTTATAAATAACATAGATGTATTACACAAGACATCTAATTGCAAGAGCAACAGACTTGCAAATGTATTTGTTGATCCTATTCCAGTCCAATTGATTTGACCAGAAAGTTTTGAAGTACCTTGAAATTCTCTGGAGTTCTCAGTTCATTTACCTTAACGTGGGAACTTGACCAAAGCGTATTTTGCATACCCAGTGAAGAAATTGCTGAGGATAGAAGATTATTTCTTCTCACCAGAGAACACCAGTGATGGTGCTACTTTTGAAGTGAAAGAACTTATTTTGGGTTTTTCCAGCAGTAGCAAGCAATTGCCATCTAAATAATTGTTTCCTCTCACCTCAGATCCTCATTCTTAACTGTATGAGAATGGAAGAGAGAACATAAAGGTAGCATTTGCATTTGTCAATCCCTTTATGTTAACCAAAAAATCATTTTTTTTAATGCTAAGCAAGCAGTATCAGACTTGCAAAAACAATTTCATCCCTAAATCTAGCCCTGCTTTTCTGCAGCACTTCCAGTTTCTCCAGCTGTAGGCTGGAGCTGTAGGCTCCAGTTCTGAATAAGTAGACAATCAGTTGTCACATCCTTCTGCCATTCACAAAAAACAGGTGCATCCAGAACGGAAACAGAATCTAAGTGTCAAATTTTATCTTCACCTTTGGGTACTTATTTGTTTTAGTAAAAATGCCACACACCAGTATTGACTAAGTTTGTTACAGTAACATATCTTGACCCACTAAGAGAAGCCTTTCATTGTTCTGAGCCATAGAAATCTGCCCATCTAACTTCCCATTTGCTACACGTGAGTCAGAACATTATCAGCCATTCTTTTACTGTGATCCCTTGATGGTACATTATTGACAGGAATCAACAAGTAATGGAAAACTATTATGATCATTAAAGTATGCAGAGGAAAAGTAGCCAACCTATGCTTATGCATGTGCCAGAAACCAGAATACACATTTTTTCCAGTTCACAAACACTTTGGAAAGGAATTTTGGTCCTGGTATTCTTGGGAAAAACCAAATGCCTGGAGGACATTTAGTTCCATCAATGGTGAGGATTTTTCTTGGTTTGGGGGGAGGGGGGAGTGCTGGCAAAGTTTGTGAAAGGTGTAATTTTAAAAAAGTAAGTAAAATCAATACATTTTATTAATGTTTTGAGAAAGACACACAATTAAGGTAACTTATTTCCAGGCAAATATTGAAGCCATTTTTCAAAACTTGCTCAAGAAAGTTTATTGAAGTCAACAGGAGCTTTGCTGAGTGAGGACTGCAGGATTTGTTCCTAAGAGTCATCAAAACAGTGTATTTATTACTAAAGCAGTAGCAAAAAAAGTAGCCACTGTGAATCATCCAAAACAACTATTTTGCTTGTAAGAGTGACACTCAGCCAGATAATTCTATCAGATCTTTTTGGACTTGGATGGAGTGGTCTTTAGCCAGCATTTGGGTAACCTACAAGAAGTGTATGGGCAGACTAAAGCATAGGTCTTGCCTCAAACTATAAAATCATTCTTTAGCTCTTCTAAGTGCGAGGGGATATTAAGGACAGTGGGAAGTTTCTGCCAGGATGAAGGCAGAGTGGATTTCTGGAAAGAAATATGTTTTCATCAAAAGAAAAGGGAAAAAATAAACAAGGTGGAAAAGGAAGCCAACACTTTCCACTGAAAGGGAAAAAAAAACCCAAACCAAAACAAAACCACAACCACCACCCCCTATTACAGGGAAATAAGAGGTAAAAGTAAGAATAGCTCCTTTGCAGACTTGTCACTTCCTATTACTCTTTTTGTTTGATAGAGCCAAAATCATGAATTTACTTCTTATTTCTGAAACAGGTATGGATACGGATTTCCTATAGAAGAGAAGTTAATGCCCTTCTTTTACTTTACAGCCTTTGCAAGAGACTGGGGATAAGGGGTTTTTTTGAGAAGCAAACCATATTCTACCAAACAGTCTACTTTGATCTGATGTCTGGTATCTGTATCTGACATTAGGCAGCTTCAAGATGTATTTGAGGAAAGCACTGAGTCTCCCATTCTTTGACAACCTGTCCAGAGGAAAATACATTTTCCAGTATTTGTTTATTTACCAAAGTTGTTCTTTCCTCTGATTCAATCCTTACACTGGCATGCCCTACCTTTTCCTCTTTATTTGCTGAGTACCTGATTTATCACTGGGGCTGCTCAGCTTCATCACAATACAGTGCTGACAGTCTGTTTCTTGAGTTTCCCTCTTCTCTTGTTTAGGAAAGCACCAAAACTGCAGCCCACATGTTCTTTTGAAAATGGACAAGAGTGAAAAACATAACTTTGCAAATGCCATTTAAAACAAAAAAAAAAAATTGCAAAAAAATAATAACTTAAATAAGAGCCAAAATGGCTACCTAATTTTTTTAAAAAACATAAATAAATTATAATGTCTTTTTTCATAGACTTGGCACTTTGAGCTGTCATATTATTTCTATAATACTATTAAAAGCACTGTGCATGTTTCTTTGCGAACTCGGCATGTGACGTCTACAAGAAATCACATTTTAAATCCTAAATTCAGCAGATTTCTCTTCACTGTTTTCTCATGAAGAAAGATTTATCAAGTTTCATATGCAGAGTTAACTTGTTTTCAATCACTGACATCCAAATGATAGATCTGTTACTTTTCCAGGAGATCTAATCTAGGGAAGTATTTCTAGAGCTAAGTGAAGAAGCCAGAACACTGACGTCAAAGCCCCTCTTGCTTGAGGACCCATTTCTTATTTAAATGATATATTAGCAGGGTGCATGCTCATGAAAGCAACCTCTAGCTACAAGATGCCTCCAAAACATGGAATATTATACTTCAAACACTCTTGGCACCATGACAGTAGTCAGCTTAGGTTACACAGTCCTTTGCTGATAAATTAGTGTAATTATTTCAGTGTGTTTTTAAGAGGTGCACAGTGTGTTCCCTTGGAAGTCCCACTCTCAGCAATACATTGTTTTTGGAGTTTTTCCTACCTGAGATGCAATATCAGTCAGAGGGAAACACAGAACAAAGTTCTTGCCTTTAGATAACACCACCAGACATCTACTTTGGTGTTAAACCCAAAGTACCAATGTAGCTACTTAAGATTTTGTGGCAACAGTGCTTAGTATGTCAATTTGACCTTATTGCACCAGTCTGTGTGCATGTATCTAGATACTAAACATGCGTTATCTCATAGATATTTACAAAGCTCAGCTTGACGACCTCTTGAAAAGAAGAATTTGTCCTGGAAAGAATTATTATTTTCCAATAGAATCATATTTTGGTGACATGTAGCATAGCTGGTTCAGAAATGGATATATGTCATAGCACAGACCCTGGCTAAGGTAGCTTCCTAAGAAAAAACTTCCAGAGCAGTTGCATCCTGTCTAGAATTCACTGCACCTCTTTACCCACATTAAGAAAAACATCATAGTTTCAAGGTGATGAGTGTAATCTGTGTCCATACAACTTTCTTTTTAATAGCTATTTTACCATGATCAGTGAGAAGCATTTGTAAGCCACACATGGGCCTGTTCTTGACCAAAGGGAAACTTTCTGTGGAAATTCAGCTTCACCAGGAAATGTTTCTTAGATGCAGGATGTAAATCAGACAGTCCTCACACTTGAAACTCCAGTTGACTGTAACATTCGTCTGACACTGAAGTGTTCTGTCTTCACGTCAAATCAAGCAAACAAGGACACCACTTGTATTTCCCACTTCCTAGTATTGTCTGATGAGTTATTTGCTACTGCAGGTAAGATAAGTCTCTTCTCAGAGCAGTTATATTCCTCACTGAATTTTCTTCTCTCAAAATACATAAAAATGTGTCTAAGTAAATGGAAAACTGCAAAGCACTTGCACCATACAGAGTAGAAAGATGTGGAAAAACTCAGCAGTTTCCATTACACAGAACATTATTTCCCATGTGTTCTTCTCAGAGCACATCACTAGCCTTCAATAAGAGTTAGCTTAAGGCAGAGTAAGTAAAAAGCATTGGTCTGTTCTAGCAGCTTCTCCACAGTGCCACCACCAGTTCTTCAATATAAAATGAACACAAGTGGATCTTGGGCCTAGAAGGGAAATCAGATCTGCTGTAAAACAGAGGATGCTGAGTCAAGTAGCATACACCCCACACCTATAGCTTGTGTTTACTGAGTGAGCATGGAGACTGAGCTCAAATACCAATTTCCTTCCAGAAGTGTAAAGAAATATCAATCTGTCCAAAGGCCAAAGAGCAAAACAAGTAGTCCCCTTCTGACCTTCAAACTCTAGACTTGCTCTGAAGAGCTGAGATGTGGGAGAGAATTCTCTTCTAGTCCTTCTCTGTTGATAGCTTTATAACATCTTTGTTATAGGCATAAGTTTTGTCATCTGTAAAAAACACTGCTGAACAAATGCTACTGGACATAAAAAATTAAGGCAAATGTTTGACAGCTTTATTCTTGCTGTGAATTGTCATAATTTCAAATAATTTCAAATGACTAACACAATTTTTTCTTACATATTAATCAAGAAAATGCAGATTGATTTTAAGACAATCCTGTGGAATCATAACCAATCACTACGTTGCTTGGACACTGTTAGATGTGTGCATCACAGGATTCTTCAACTGCATGAATGCAAGATTGATAAATGTATTAAAAATTCATAATTTCATATCAGTGAAGATTTGCTTTAAATTTACTTCAGTTGCAAATATTACTGGTGGTGTTTCAATTAGCAGAAAAATCAGTGCAGAGGGAACAACAAAACATTGGTTCAAAATGTGAGCTAAAGAACTATGGGAGTACTCAGCTCTTGAATTGGAACTGAGCTTCTGCATCCAAATTCATATGAGGATTTCTAACATTCCAGTAACTGATATTTTTTTAATCAAAGATTGTGCAAATGATATGTTTTAAAGATTTGGTTCAGTGACTAGATAATAATCTGAATAAGTTTTTTAAAACTCTTTCAGAAAAAAAAATAAATTTGCTCCAGGTATTTTGATTCTATCTGCAGTTTAAATTAAACAGTACTTGTTTGCATAAAATCTGCTGTTCACTCCCTTTGGCATCACAATGTAACAATCACTGGTAGCACTATAATGATAAAAATCTTCCCTGACACCACACAATCTCACTGAAATGACAGGCAGTGACCTGGACACCACTTCCCTAAGGAAAGTGAGCCAATTTCCTGTCCTGAAATCCCATGACAGCTTCCCAAAATATTTTCAAAATAAATAAATCAATCCAAATTGATTATCACTTCAGCTCTGCATCTTTAATGCTTGGTATTGCCTTTCTGGCCTGTAATAAGAGCAGCAGTTCTTGCAGCCATTGAGAGAATAACTGTGCAACTCCATGATGTCAAATGCACAGAGTATTACTGTGATTTAAGGGCAACTTCTGTCTGCCACTTGGATAGTTCTCTGAAGAGGTGACAGCCACCAGGAAGAACGTTCAGCCATTACTGTCTATTTTGATTTGAGGACACAAAGGCTGTACCATGAGACACCCTGTCCTAACCACTGTAGGGATATATTTATTTACAGCTGGAATGATAATTGCATGGATGGTTCTTTTAAGCTGAAGTGTGGTTCCTCCTTTTCACTTTAAAGTAAGGGCGATCATACTAAATCTGTTATTACAAGTGGTGTTTTCTTTTTCCTGATACTATATAAGACTGCCAGCCTGCCAGCTCAGCAAGGATATCAACAAGCACTTGTTTTGTTGACCAGATGAAAACAAGTGTATTTCATTTATTTTAAAAACCTTGGCATTTGAAAAAAACATACTTTTCAAGAAGAAGAAGAAAAAAAGAGATTCTCACTCTTCAAGAAAAACAAACAAACAAAAAACAGAAACAAAAAAAAAGTAGTAATATCTGGAAATTTGTATAAACCGCTCTCCCATGTGATAATGACTGCATACAACAGTTTCCAAGGCATTATTAGAATGATTTATTGAACTGGGATGTGTAAATCTGTCTATATGGCTGGTATGCAAAGAGAGACCTCCATAACTTCTGTTTTGCCTTTTGCATCTTTGTGTCTCTAAACACAGACAGATTCTGTCATATATAATTTCCACTTATGGACTTGATTTGAATTCTGATTTGTTCTGAGAAATCAAACAAGAAGAGCAGAAAAAGAATACAGCAGGGATGGTGTTACCCAGAGAAGATAGAATACGTTTTAATCCCACATTAATCCACACACAGGAAAGACAGAGCACCTCCCTCTCTCAGTGAAGGAACATTGTTTAAGTTCTGATGTTCCTTCCTCAGCTCCAGAGGATATTTCACCTGTTTCAGAGGAAAGATCCACTCAAATGCTTGCTGGATGCAATCACTCAGTTTCTCAACAGAGGCTCAGATCCCAGATATGTGCTACCTTGTAAAGTAGGTTTAAAAAATGTTCTATAATTTACTATAGACTGTCAGGTCTATAGTCCTGCATGTACTATAAAAATCCATTGGTCTGTTTAGTTTGGGGTTTTTATCACTAGATTTTTATAAAAATATTAAAAGAAACATCACAACAATCAATAAATTTTATAGAATATTTTTGCCATAAATAAAAAGGAAAAAAAAAAATCCCATCTATACAGATTAAAAAAAAATCCAAATAAGAATTGGAATATCTAATCTTTGGTAGAGGCCTGGCTGAAAGACATATCTTCACTATCTGGCTCTCCAACAATTATAGCATTACATATTTTCATACATTAAAACCAGATCCATTAACATAAACCAGAAATTACTTCCATGTGTTTCTGTATATAAAATACTCCCTCTTTTCATGTTTAATAAATTTCCTGTTTGAAGAGATGTAAGCCGATATCTTCAGTCAGCAAAGCACTTAAGTACATGTTTAAACTCCTGCACATTAGCAGTCTTCTCCATCAGGGCCTAAATGAGACTGCCATCATTTCTCCTTGCTGGAGTCTTTGCCCTACATTACGATGACGTAGATCTATGTTGAGACAAAGTAAGTGTATAGCCACCATTGGACATAGGCATTATTGGGAACCAGTAGTGGAGTAGCTTAAAGAGATCTCCATCATGCCACAGGAATGGTTCTCCCTTAGGTCCTGGATAGCCAGAGACAAAACATGAAAATGGAGGTCGTCCAGAAGTCAGCACTGCTGAATACATCAAAAGAAGTACACAATGGCTCAGGGTGGGCTATTGTATCACACTTCCAACTTCAGTTTCCCAGAGACCACAAATACTAGGTTGTCATGCAAGGGAAGCTGCTTATGTCTTTTACAGTAATTTATCTCATTCATGCCTTGGCTTTCTTGCTGACACATTCTTCTGATCAATATTTTGACTGAAATTAATCATTAAGTTCATATTCATAATTGTAATATTTTTTTCCTCGTCTGAAAGCCAACATTAGTAGAATCAAACTGAATTTCTGCTTCGTCTTTTTATTCCTCTTTCCTGCGTGGAGATCTCTCTTATCTTCTCATCTTCCCTTGACTTCCTTCACCTAATACTTTAGTTTACAATCTTCTTTTTCAATATTGTTCTGTCTTTACTTATTTTTTTCTTGTATTTCCTTCCTTCCCCTTCCTTCCTTCCTTGTTTTCTTTCCCTCTTCTTTCCTCACATCTCCTTTCTTTTCTTCTTTTTCCAATTCCTCCTTTCCCTGTTTTGTTTTTTTTTTTTTCACCTTTTTTATTTTCCTTTTCCTCTTTCTCTCTTTTCTACTTTCTGTTTAGGATTCACTTCTCATTTTTTTCTTTTCACTTTCTTCTATGCCAGGATCTTTCTTCTCTGTACTATTAAAAAATAATATGCAAGAGCATATGTACATGTATAAATTAAAAAATTTAAAAATGCATTAACTGAGATAATTAATGGAAGGTTCCAGAATTTCTTCTTTTAAAAAATGACAATTGTCTCTGCTCACAATGATTTAATAAAGGTGAAAAATAAAGCTAGAAAGATTTTTTTTTTTTTAAGAAAAATATATAGATATGAAGGCTTAAGTAAGCTTATAAACACACATACACACTAAATAAAATCCTGGTCTACATAACTACAAGTTCAATATATTTGTACACTCTTCCTGAAGAATAAATAAAATTAATCTTGAGATTCAGTAGTGCTGAATCTCTATGCTTCTTTAAATTTGGGTCTTGAAGATATCTGTGTTTTGTAAGAATGAGCTTATAAAGTTTTCTTTATGTCTTGCACGTGTTACAATAGGCATTATAAGGAAACATTGAATTCAGTTGCTTGAGTATCCAAAACAAAGTCAAAAGCCTGGCTACTGAAAAAATACTTCAGAACTTATGGTTTTGATACAGAAAAACAGACAAGAAATAAAGTAAAACCACTTTTAATACATTTTTGTGTAAGTTTATACACAAACCCTCATGCAGAATAGACTTAAAATAGTCTCAGGACACCTGATGCTCATTCTGGAGAAGCAGACAACACAGTGGGATGCTCAATTTTGAAAATCCCCAGTCATAGCTGTTTTAATTTGAGAGACAATTTGTGTATGAGCACTCCTCCAGGTCCTCAGTCCATGTTAAAGAGAAAACATCATATGGGTGTATTTTCAAGCAAACAAGGCATTTCGGTTTCTTTGTATGACTGAAAATTCTGAAACCTGAGTAGAAAATAAATGAGCAGTTAGCTATGGTGTGAGAGAGTCACTGTTATTTAGACGCTTAAATAGCATCCTGTGGTGCTGCTGGTCAGTGGCAGCCTGCTGAAACCCTGTGTTGAACCAAGGTGCCCTTTGAAAAGGGTGTAAGGAGTGTAAGTAGTAAGCAGTGTAAGGAGGCTCCACCTGGAAAGAACAAATGTTACACGAAGACATAAAATTCAGCTTCACTTTGCAAGTAAAAAGGGTTATGTCTGTACAAGAGCACTGCTCATTCGCAAAATACTGTCAGCCATGAGTTCAGGAGTGAATACAGTTACATGCAACTCAGTGTCATAAGAAAAGCAGGAGCAAGCTGCCTTAGCTACTCAGTTAAAACAAAAACATTGTGACATTCAATGTGAAGTTGAGATATTGCATGAGACTGTTTCATATTCCAGGACTCTTTAAAGCATATTATACATGTTGCTATTGTTCAATAGAAACCATCTGTCACTTTTCTCAAGCATTTTCTCCACAAATTGGATATTTTAAATTAACAAAAACGAAATAGCCTTAGAACAGAAAACTCTTCACCTTGGAGACACGGATGAGCCAATAAATTAACTGTTCTCTCCCATCTGCTGGTCAGACTGAAACTGCAGGATGTCAGTTACAGCTACATGTCTCCTTCAGGACTCCAGTAATCACTCCAAGTTTGTGTCACGCAAACATATTCAGTGAGTTCATACAATACTTGCCAGAAGCAAAAGACCAAAATATCCAAAAGGTGGGGGTGTGGGAATAGACATCCTTTAATGCATAAATAACAGGAATGCAGCCATGTGAAAGTTATTGCTATGAAACACTATTTCAGCACAGGACCATTCCTTATGTACCTTCAGGGAAAATAACAAATAATTTACAGCTGAAATGACATATTTAGAAATTGTCATAGGAACAAACCCACTCTAAAAGAAACATCACAAAAAACCTCCTGAACTTTGTGACTAAATGTTCAACATCAGCTAAGTGATTTTACCCATAAACATAGACATTTTTACTTATGTTTTTGCAATGTGCAAGTTTACTGAATTCTGAAGATCGGGCCTCTTACACCAGCCTACACAAAAGGACTCAGAGGGATACATCAAGCCACCTCTCTGCTTCCTTTTTCTGAGGCCAAAAGTGTGCCTGGCTAATTTTTTAACACAAATTTTAACATCCTGAAGGCTGCCTTACTTTGTACCAGTTGGTGAGGTTCCAAAGCAGCCTTCTTTGTGGCCATAGCTGACAGGGGCTCAGGAAAGCATCAGTCATGACTCCATGCTGACACTGGCACTGAGACAGAATACAGCTTTTTCTGTCTCTTTAGTAGAAGTCATCCCACCCACAATTTTAGGAAAATATAAGATATCAGAGCGGTGCAAAGTATTCTTGATGGCAATATTTCTGGAATTTGCTATTTTAACTCACTTATAAAGCCACACAAGCAATTACAGTTTGCATTTACTGTGTGTCACATTAACATGCAGATAGTTAAAATGTACACTGTTAGAAAGAGAAGGGCTGGATCCTGAGGCAGGAGACCTGTATGAAGGGAGAGTTTATTTTTAATTTTTTTTCACCATGTGCAATATTAAAATTTCAGCATAATAGTTATTGTACATTTATTTATTTATCTTCATATTTATTTGTTTTCTGAAAGCAATATCTATGTATCATTAAACAGGTCCTCTTTTTTCTATAGACACATAAATATAAGAATTATAGGATGGCTTCTGTTGAAAACAGTCATATTTTACACCTTTCTTTCCTCCTGCCCACTAGGTAGTGATTTTCTTTCTTAGCCATGGGTTACTGTCTTTTAAATCTGTCATTCCTAACTAGTCATTTGGTGGAGCACAGCAAGTTTTTTCAATCACTCTTTTGCTGACTATGCATATGAGGTTGCAGAAGTCAGTGTTGTCTTCACAAGAGAATTGGTGTAGTACAGTTTTGTTGTGAATTTGAAGTAATACAGTTACAATTTTACACGAGGATGTTCTGATTCCAACACCACAGAAATTTTAAAGGTTTTTTGCATCACATGGGAAGAGTTCTAAGCTAAAGTAAGCAAGCATTTCTTCTCCTCTAATAAAAGTGTTCATGTAGGAGATTATACCCATGTAACATTTCAAACGATTTGTCTCCTGTCGAGACAAAGTCCTAGACAATGACGTGCTCCATGCAGACATAGAAGAAACATCCAGATGATAGGTCTCCATGTTGTCTTAATTGGTTCAGATAACATGGTTTTCTTTTATAATAGCATGTCTCTATTTTTTGTGAATTTTTAAAAGGAGAAATAGCCTTTCAGCTGAGATCTTACTCTAAGTCATCAAATTGCTAAGAACCCTTCAAAGGCTTGTTATAAGGGCCTAGTAAGCCCCGGCCTTTCATACAATTTCTGTAATAAATAATTTCTCATATTGTATTTTCCATATGCATGACACGTTCTTTCTGTTATCAGCCACCTACAGAACAATACCACTGCGTATCGTGTTCATCAGATGAGGCAACAGTCCAAAGAGCCATTCCTGCACAGACCACACGGCTGCACACCTGAAGAGGAGATTCACCTGCTAGGAAACTAAGTAAAAGCATCCTAGGGGAATATTCAGATGAGAAAAAATAAGATCCTTCTCACCAACAGGGAAAAGCATCCACTTGTCTGAAAAGGCTGCAAAAGAACTTTATCACCTGAAAGAATGAGTTTTCTTAGTAAGTGAGTAACAGAATTACAGTTCAGTGACAGATGCCTATAGTGAGTTCCTCATGGATAGAATATTTTCACATACATTGAGGCAATTTTGATTAAAAATACTTAACAAATCAGATATGCAAGCATGCACTATTTTTGTCTGTTTTGTCTAATCTTTGTGCTTTGAACACTTCATTTTCTGCCTTCTATTTCAATCCATGACATGTGAGGGTGAGTGGCATTACAGGAAGAAATGCTCATGTTGTCTTTTCTGTGAGGTAGAGGAACATTTCAGATCATAAAAGAAATACCAGAAATGGAATTTTAAGTCCAGGAAGAGGTAGGTGGCTGTTGATGACATGAATGCTAAGCAGGAAAGTATCATCAATTGTAAAAGTTTAGGTGAGAGCGCAGGCAAACAGGTTTAGGTAACTTTAAACAAATGGAGAACTAAAAATGTTTTATCAGCATGCAATTGCAGAAGCCTTTCCTTAAAGCTGACTTTGCTCTATACTTGACCATTCCACGGTTAAATAGAGATAGCAATTTAATTTTGAGTGTGCCTGTAGATCTTCAGAAAGCTTTATTGCTTTTAAATCATACTGTCTCATATAACTGAATATATATTAAAAGTCTGTTTAGCCTCTCATTTGTCATGCTTTTGTTCGTGATCTTTGGAGAACTCAAATCCTTCAATTTCTACTATAGTTCCTGAAAAGAGATCTGCTTTCAGTTGGATTTGAGTATACATTGCATTTTCTGTGGTCATTTTTTCCTACACAGGCATATGTCGATTTATAGAAGTAGTTTATAAAAATAAGTGAGACTGAGACATAAAAACAGGTAGAGGTAAGGAAATAATTTACCAGGTGACCAGAGAACAGCACTACATTATCTATTGCAGATGAGAGCAAACACACAGAAGGCTAATCTTATGTTCAGCACTTGTAAGCTTTTCTCCTGACAGAATATTGCTAGATAAGGTCTTGGACAAAGAGGGTTTTTTTGTTTTGTTTTGTTTTGTTTTTCTGGGACTACTACATGAGGAATTATTCAACCAACATCTTATTTTAAAGACTAAGTGGCTCTCTATGTCTGTTTATCTTGCATTCAGCAGAATCCAGTCTAGCTGATTTACACAGATTCAAGCTTTCCCTTCCAGCCAAATTGTCTACCCAGTCTTACAATGTTTCGGGTTTTGGTTTGTTTGGGGTGTTTTTTTTTTTCCAGTTCTGAGATCCAGAAGTTTTAAAGGCTAGGTAACATAGTAAATGCTACTCCAGTTACCCACAATGAGCTCTTGGTCATGATGAGGAGACATTTTATGACACTGAAAGCATTTTGTATTCCACTGAACAATTTTGAAAGCAACTGTGATTGGATCAAATGTGTGATTTGCATCAGCATACTTCTAACTGCCCATAGAAGTTCCTTAAAAACCAAAATTCTAATGCATCTTTATATTTTGGTACATTAGAAGTGTTAAAGCTACATGAAATACAATTCCTATTGAAATAAGCTAACGATTAATGAGATGCTGATTACTATGGGAAGAAGAGGGAGCCAATGGAAATTGTGTCTATTACTGCAATACTAAGGTAACTATCACTTAGTAGAGAGTGCAGTCTTAGGGTTCAAATCCCTTCATTTCATTTAGACAATGCCCTGCGCTCTATGCTTCCAATTTATTTACCGTCTACTACAGACCACCTACTACAGACTTTAATGCTTTTCATCTAGGGAAACATGGAAAACAAACCAGCATATAGAAACAGCACTGGAGTTCATTGCTCTGAGCCTAAAATTATCAAATGTTTAAAGCCTTCTTTAAAAATAAGTTTATAATCTTAATTTTTGTTTAAGAAGAGGGAAGAGTAACAGTTCACATCTCAGAAAATTCTAGTCTAAGAGAGCTCCAAGAGTGTGAAAGATTTTGGTCCACAGAACTTACAGGATGACAAAAGAGGGTTGGGGTTTTTTTGTTTCTTTGAGGTTTTTTTTTGGTTGGTTGGTTTTTGTTTTTGTTTGTTCATTTGTTTTTACACTAACTCTCCACGTGCAGCTGGGAATAAGAAGAAACAGTGTCCACAGTCTTAGCTGTATCTACGTTCTCAGTGTTCCAATACATGATTCCATGATATCCACTGAACAGAGTGATTTGAGGATGTTCTGTATTACTTAGCTGTAATACATTCTATGTAATGTGGAATAGAATAGAATATATTCTAAGCTTATGTAAACATACATGCATGTAATATTTTTTTTTATTGTATTGATTGGTCATGTCTACCTCTGGACACGCAGAAGTTAGGAAAAGGTTAACTACATTTAAGGAATGATGGTGCTGCCCAAGCTGTCCTTTCAGAACTGCAATACCTAGCAGAAGTTTAACTCAATCACACAGCAAAGAAGCATCTAGGTTGTCTAGGACCTCATTAAAAATATTTACAACAACAAGCCTTCAACATGGATTTCACCGACTGTATAAAAACAGTCTGTGGGACATACAGGAAGAGGTTGCCTCTCCTGCAGCTTCTCTTAAACCTTGAGAGCTTATTCCCAGGTACCCAAGTTCACTCTGAAAACTCTTCTGTTGAATGGCTGATTTAATTTCTGGGCAATTCAGGTGAAATGCAAAAAACTTATACCTTTTACTTTTACCTTATACTGTTTCTGATTCACAAGTAATCTTTGACAACCCACACCTGGGCAAGAAATTAAAGAACAGAAAAATAAGGGATGATAAAGACTTATGAAAACCAAGAAGATATTAATAGCATATAATACAATTGCTTTTAATCTGCTTGTTTCCCCTAATTTGTCAGTTCCTCTACATCAGGAGAAAGGCAGGATAGATATTTGGTGAGCTCAAATTGCTTATGAAGCCATACATATCTGGAGAGGGAAAAGGACTCACCAAAATGTACATAGAACCCTCTAGTAGATGAGACTGCATACACAAAGATCTGCTGATGGGATCCTTTTAGTGTTTACACAGTAAGATGGATTTCATCTTTGCCATAGGGAAGGCAGCCTTTGTCCCATTTTTATGCAACTTGAGTCCGCTCTGATGATAATATGCTGGAAATAGAATAGTATTTCTACAAACTGCCACAATTGCTGAAAATTTCCACTGATACCTGGAATTTCATTCATGTTTAGGGTAAATATCAAATGTTTTTGATAGTATTAGAAATGGATACCTTGCTCTGCAACCAGTGTGACCAACATTTCTAAATAAAAAAAACCAGAACTTATTTCTACCTTTTCCTGAAAAAAAGGAAAAAGTGTATGCTTTGGAAATAGGCCTGGTTTTCAACTTTTCACCTTCTGCTTCCCAAAACAATAAAGGAAAAGCAGGTCTCCTCTGTGTGCTTAAGCAGAATATCTTTTAGCAGCTGCTCTTTCCTTGTACAGGGAGCCTCTAAGCAAAAAATGATCACTAAATAAATAAACTGTGCCTCTTTCCCATCATTTACCCTTTGCTCCTAAAATGTCTCCATTTTTTACATAATTGATCGGTGTTATTTGGATGAATGTGTTTGCACAGCTTTGGCAAGCAAATGTGTATTTTTTCCTTCTCGTGCTGGAAGGAACAGCTTCTTTCAAAGAGTTAAACGGCCGCAGGGACCCTTGAGATGTTCTACATCCTCTAACTGTGGTATGCACTCTGCTAAGCTTTGAACAGTACGCTATGCAGCAGCTCCTTTGAGAATATGGATATGTAAGCCAGCTTACAGACTCCTTTCCTACCTATACTAAAGGCCTAGTGTCTCCAGGAGAAAAAAAAAAAAAAACAAAAAAAAAACCCACACCAAAACAACCCTAACGATTCCTGTAATTGGAAAAAATTACAGCTAGAAAGAATCAATAACAGGAAAGGATTTAAATGAAGAGGTAATCCAAACACGTGCCTGAAATTCCATCATTAATAACATAATTGGCACAAACTTTCTCAACAATGCTTCACTGTTAGTCACGTATGCCATTGTTTACATTGTTGTGATGCTTAGATTGACACAGATATAACTGTACCATAAGTCTGGGATGTTTGTGACATAAGCCAACCTCCCGTCACACATCTGGTTATTTTGCTGTCTTCTAAAAGAGAAGAGAGAGTCAGCAACAAAGATGCAGATCCCATATGTGCTGAAGTCCCACAGCCACACTGGTTTATTTTGGAAACTGGGATCATTAAGTGAAAAAAGTTATGAAATAAGCCCTTTAAACACAATAGCCAAATTCTTTCCTCAGTCACTAAGTGTAGCTCAGAAATTTTGACTCTTTTTTTTTCATCTGCCAGATGAAGCCACAATAGGAGTACGTGGTTGGTCTTACATTAAAAAAAAAAGCCAAAAACAAACAAACAAACCAACCCTCACCAACACAATTGTACTGGTGCAAGTCTTAAATTCACTGAAAAAAAAAAATCAAACAGTTATTGTTTAGTGAAAACATTCCTTCTTCTCAGAGACTGGAAATCAATCCTATCTGCTGTGTCACCATGTGTGACGGCTCTGTGATATGCAATGTTGTGATCTCTCCCTTTCAGTGTATACGTGCTGCCGTGCAGAAATCACAGGATACTTACTTGGCTAAGTGTGTGTAGCAAAGATCTAATTTGGACAAGGTATATTAAATCTCACATTTGTATAATCAGTTTACAAAGAATTTCACTTCTGAAAGTGAGTTCTCAGACCAGTCACTCTGCTTATTCACTTAAAGACAGACATAATTCATTAACACACTTCACTAGAGACAACGTATCAGGAGCATTGTACCCACTTCTGAAAGGCTCCATGGGAAGTTATCAGCTTTGTCCTCACTGACAAAGGGTATTTTTAAATCTGCCAGTTCAGACTCTAACTTAACAGTTGGTTCTCTGTTATTATCAATTCTGATTGCCTTTTATGTTGCTTGCATACGTATTATATCACTGTAACAGACAAGGGACAGAGAAAAAGTGAGTGAGGGAAGGAAAACCAATCAAGAATGAAGGTAAACAGCATGGGAAAAAAAAGGATTCCTAAAAAGGTTTTCCCCTGACAATGAAGAGAGGCATAGGTTATGTGAAGGGTACTGGGGATCAAGGAATTGCAGGATCCATCTGCATGGACTGAAGAAAGGTTTTCTGGATATAAGTTATTTGCTATTATTGGAAGACAAACAGAGAGAACAGAATACAGAACCTCTGTAAAATGAATAGACCCAAAGGAGACGGAAACACAGCATTCCAAATAATTTAGGAAAAACAACATTGAGGGCAAACATTTCCTTTATATAACTTGGCAGGCAAGTGCTAAAAAATGAAATGTGGATCTCTAGCACTTGGCAACGGCAGATGGCAAAAAAAGGTCTTGTGTGAATAATATGCAAAGCAACTGTGAGTTTCTATTCAATTTATCATAGAAATTATGAAAAGAAAGATTTTTGACTTTGCCAAATTTTAAACTGTTTTTCCCATCTGTTTTTCTTCTTTTTCTTGTTACTGCAGTCAAGCCCTTTTAACGGTAATAAATATTGCATATCAAGCACTAACAATTATTTTTTTATGACAAAATATTATTCAAGCAACTTAGAATTGATAGCACCATGCTAAGAGTGTTCCTAAATATCTGTTACTAATTCTGTTAGAAGATAACTTGTTGATAGTGGGACAGCCCTGGAACAGCAAGACTTGGAGAAAGTAGTCTATCCATCCATTATTATCAATAAATGCACGTTCCTTGATACACATGAAAAGTTCAGCCAAATGATCCTCACTATTTATCAGTTCACTTAGGTTAACACATCCTTTTTTCCTAATCAGAAAATTTGCTCAGAGTGCACTAGGTCACCACCAGCTCTGTAGATACTTACCTATGAAAGAAAAACATTTTTATTTATGTTACTTTTCTAATAATTAAAGCTATGATCCTGTGTATTCCTAGAGAATACATCCTTTCTGAGGCCAAAGTACTAAAGATACTGAGGAGTCACAGACATTCCTCTGCATATCCACAGGTTTTGCTCTAACTCAAAATATCTTGAAGTAGAACTATAGATCAGAAATTGTTCTGCCTCGATGCCACTGCTAGTAAGAGAAAATATCCTTGAGCTGATAAACAATCAGCAAAGTTACAACTGACTAAAACACTGAATCAGATATCAGGGACTGGCCTAACTCATCTCATAAGCCAAACCATGTCTGGAAATTGTGAGGGAGATCTCTAGGTGGACCAAACCCATGATACAGATCCCGTTAATACCACTGCCTACCCTAAGGCTTTAGTCCAAGCCTGGACCTTAGCAATACTTAGCTTCCTAGTTTGTTGTGAGGTGTCAGTAATGACCTAGATGTAGTCACCTTCAAACAACTCTTGGTTTATTTATTCTTAATGATGATAATGCTTTACAAATTACTTCCAAGAACAAAGAAAAACGTCCTGTCAAACCAAGTTTGTCAGAAGATGCTGTAGTTTCCCCCCTGTTGCAGGGAGAATGGCCAGGCCTTAACAGAGAACAGTTGACAGTGAACCTAAGACAGGAGAAGATTAGGTTTGGTGGCATATGGGTTGTCTCTACTCTAAAAGAAATGTAACTTCTTCCCGTTTCAGAAATTTTATAATCACTTTATGTTGCAGAATCTAATTTTGATTTTAAAATATTGCAGCTATAAATGCAATTCCAAGGACAGGGTAAATCAAAGCATTTTTCTCTTAGAGCAGTGGGCAGAGGCTAGTACTAGAATACAATCACATCCTTTAGCCATATTTTATCTGCCTGTTATTTTGCCATTTCACCCTTTGTAATATAATTAGATTTTACAAAATTGGAAACCTCATGTCATACTGTAGACAGTAATAGCAAGGTTATGTTTTTTTTTTTGCAGAAAGTGTACATCATTCTATTCTTTTCATTTAAATCCATTATATAATGCACTAAAATAACAAATCTTAGTGAAGGAAAATGGTTAGTATGAAGTTTTAATACAGAAACTTAAAAGCACATTTTTAAGGAAGTTTTTTAGTGTCTGCCAAAGACTAACTCACACTTAATAATATGCAATCTCTTCTTTATTCAGGCTTTCCCCAGTAAAAGACAAGTTTGTAAAAGATAAAAAAGGGTATTATTTGAGAGATTACCAGAGAATAAAATGACATGTCCAACATTCTTCTCCATTAATTGCTGAGCAAAGCTCTACCTCCTTTTCTGTCACATTTCTCCAAAATATGCATGTCAATTATTTTTTAGTTTAGGCAAAGGCTTTACAAGGTTTTTGATTCTTTATAGTGAACAGATGTGAAAGAGGGATGGGTCAAAGATACTACTTCTCCCTCTGTTCTGAATGGCCTTTTGTTTAAACCTTATTTTCAGCTACAAGAATCATTCAAATATGAAAGCAAAATCCCAAATATTTCAACAATGCAAGAGACTGGCAGATTGCATGATATGGACACGAAAGTTTCTGAGGAAGCATCAATTTTCATTCTAAGACCTAGAAAATTGTCATCCTGCTAGGCATAATTTCTTCACCATCCAACGAAAAACCATTTGTTTAATTCCTTTCGCTTTCCTTTACTCATAGGCCCAAATTTTCACATTGAAATTCTTACGATTTAACAGCTACTGGTAGCAAATCCTGACACAAGTTAAGCCTACAGAAAGGCTGATAGGAAATGATAGCTTTTTCAACTTAAACAGAAGAAACTCGGAAAACACACTGAGAAGAACTCAAAATGTGGCGAGTCACCAAAATAAGGCCATTTTTAGGACCTGTTGATCAGGAAATTAAAGACTTGTTTCTGCAGCTTTACATCAGTTGTGGGGAAAGTCTTGGAACTGGTTGTTAAAGAGCAAATGGAAGAAGAGCCACATCTTGAGTCAGGGATAGCCAGCATGGCCTCAGGAAGGGAAGGGCATGCCTCGCTTACTTGCTGGAATTGTTTAAGCCTGTGGCTGCCAATACAAACATGGGGAATGCTGTGGACACTGTGCACTTGGATTTTCAGAAAACATTTGCCAGAATTCCTAACTAAGATTACTGTTGAATGTGCAAATCCATAGCCTAATTCCAAAAGGGCAGAGGGCCCCTCACAGAAGCAGAAGGCTGCCCCTTGGGCAGGAAACAAGGCAAACCCCTGTAAGGTGCAAGGAGGTTTCTGATGTTGAGAGCTGGCCTTACTAATAAGCTTACACATGCTCTGTGTGATGGAATCAATACATACTTACACTTGGGGAGAATGAGGTGTGATACATCCAGAGACACAAATAGAATACTATATTATTAACCATGAACACTACTTAATAATCAAATCATAATTTTGCTAATTTTGTGAAAGGTAAGGTGCATTTCAAGAATCTCAAGACAAGGGACACAGCTGTAAGCTGACTCATCAAGCCCCTACAAAGCTTATCAGAAACAGGCTTGAAACACAGCAACACAGTTTTAAGAAAGACTCTCAGAAAAAAAAGTTAGAGTAACTGTGAAGCTGTAAATAACTAAACTGTCAATTTAGCTGCAGAACTGAACAGAAAAATCCAACCTTGCTTTGATCTGAAAGTAAAGTTTAAAAAAAAAAAAATGAAAAAAATATTGGGGACTAGAAAAAACAGATTCAATCCTTCCAAATTGTTTTATTTCCCAATACTAGTTTAAAAACCACAAGGCAATAAAGGTAAGAAATAAAAAAAAAGGGAAAAAAAAGGAGGGGGAGGGAAGTACTTACTAACTACTAGGGAAACAGCTTAATCCCTGATTTAATTGTTTTATACAAAGTAAATTCAGTTAATTTAACACTAACACATCCAGATTGGACTTTCTTCCAACAAAATGATGTGAGGGTTTCGTGCAAACCTCCTTAACAGAGAGAAAGTGCTGCAGTCTGGTGAACGTCAACCTCAGAAGCCTCCAGCATTTTAAGTATCAGAACCACTACTGGACTAAAACAGCTGTCCAATTCCAGGCAAACCTGGTGAATCATCTCACAGTCAATCACTTCACAAACTTAATCTCTCTGGTTATCATAAAAACCTACTTTCATTCTCCCAGAGCAGAGAATATGAAACACAATGTGTAAAGTATTACGGAAAATGAGAGCTTGTACTTAATTTCTGCAAAATCACCTGAAACTTTTGCTTTATCAATCTGTAAAATAAGGAATAGGTCAGTCCTGGTAATTGCCAGGGACTGGCAAGATAAATGAAATAACTTTCATTCTGAAATACTTTTGGAGACCATTAGTTGGAGACCATTAACTGGATTGTCTTGCACTCACATTTGTAGGTTAAAACATGCGTGTGATGCATTAATGAAATGAAATACTTTTGCTTCATTTTAGTGCTTTTGTAAAACCCAAAACAAAACAAAACATAAGGCGTGATCCTGCATAAATCGGGAGAGGTAGCACAGGAGAAGACACAGTCCCCCCTAGTTTAGAAGCATAGAAGGATTACAATGCCATCCAGTATGACTTCTTTACAAGGTGGGAGCACCTCCACTTCAGCTATCACTACTCATAGAAGAAAGTATCCACATTTCACCAAATCTGCAGCCTGATAAAAAAAGACTGCAAAATATCAGATGCAGGAAGGAGATCTGTGGCAGCTAATCCAGTGTTTTGTGTGTGCCATTCAGCAGCAACTCAATTCTCCCTATTTACACAACAGGACTAAAGTAAACCAGAGTTTGTATCTGTGATTCATTCGCACCCTGAAACCCTCATCTCTCCTGGTCACACCTGGCCATTCTGTTTCAATGACCCTACAAAGAAAGAAGGCTGTTGCCACAGGAGTTTGTAGCTTACTTCTCACTGCATTTTGCACACATTCAGTACCATCTTTCTCATGCCACAAACACAAAACCAGGACTGGGGTAAATCCGCAGTAGATATTTGGGGACCAAAAGCAAACATCATGTATTGCATGTTTATACTACTACTTTTTTCACATGAAATCAACTACGTGGGAATGAAACCTCATGCTAAAAGAACTTTTTGCAACACCACTTTTGTTTTTAGGTTGGGACTTCTGCCTCAAATTATAGTGAGGGGATTAACTGAATGAGCAAAAGACAAGTTGATTTTCTGTGCAGTATAGAAAATACCAGTAACTATGGAAAGGCATTTGGCAGAAGAACAGAGAAATGCACAGTCACACATACATCAATAAGTGATACAGTGTGTACTATTTGTTCACTGGAAGGTTGTCATAAATCATGGATGAACATAATTGCAGCACTGTAATTACAGTACTGTGCTTTTGAAAGCCATGGTACTGTGATAATTCAGAGATTATTTGAGTATTAAAAACCATGGCAAGCTATATAAATCCAGGTCACTGGGTCAGCAAATGCAAAAATGGCAAAAGATGACTTTAAGAAAGGTTTTTAAAAACCTCAGTGGGTTAGCTGTGAATCCAGATTTTATTTAACACAAACCACTAAAGCCTGGGGAGAGAAGGAGCTCCTCAGGATGGGCCTGATTTTGGCATGGTCCTCGACGTTTGAATAAGACACATGAAATCTGTGTTTTGTTACAACAAAAACTAAGTTGGTGAGCATTTTTTTCCAAAATTAGGAATGGCTGGGATAACAGAATCAGATAAGTGATCATTGTCTGTACAGCATACAGCAAATAGTAACATACAAGCAAATGGCCAGTTAGGGGCAAACCACCAGATGACCCCTCCACTCAGGAGAATTTCGCTTACTATATTGCATGGTTCTTCTCATTGCTACACAGACACACACAGAGATAGCCCAGCCTACATGCTAAGGGTCAGATAACCATTAAAGCCTTGGGTATTATAATTTGAAGCAGGAGGCTGTAATTTCATGAAATAGCTTGTGAGAATGCTACACTATCTCATGAAAGATTTAAGCTAACGTTCAACATTAGCAAGCACTATGGCTCTTACATTGGTTTTTTAGCCCTGTGAAATAGTCACACAGAAGACAGCAGGCATCCTCAAAGAAAAGGGTTATTGTTTGATTGCTTGTATTTAACCAAGTGCATTTAACAACTTTTCTGACCTTCAATATACTGTAGCCAGTTTCTCATATTTAGTGTAGTATCTTTCCAGGACTTCCCGTTGTTACTCTTGCATTTCTTGCAATCCATGAGAGCTCAGAACAGCTGCCTGCAAACCAGCACTGGTACAGCTCCAGCAGTGTCTCAGCCATGCCTGTGCACAGTGCCACAGGTGGGGCCTTACAGAAGGGAGCCATCAGCATGCTCCACACAGTCATTACGTAGCTGACCCCTCCCTCCCACCAGAAGTACCAATATGACAGACACATCCATCTTCAGAGGCAAAAGCCAGATGCATCCATAAAAAGTAATTTGGTTTGACATGAATAGTTAGAACCTGGTGCTTGCTTCAACCATTTCAGCTTCCCTCTTAACAGTATTAGGACACCTACCTTTACCTGTTCATATAAACTCTCTTTGAATGAAAATCTCTACCTGCTTATGTTGCTTTAGACACAGCAATAAGGACCTGAAGGGTAAGTTTGATGTTAACGGAAAGAAAATGAAACTTTGAAACCATGTAAAATTGTGTTTCTGACACACCCTGTGTTTCCTAAACATCTGCTGTAATGCTGACCATTTCTCCATTCCTGGATGCCAAGAACCAAGGCTAGCTGAGCTACTGCCTCCTGGACAGACCCCTGCATGGCTCCAGGGGTCCGCTGAGCCTGGTGCCAGGGACAGCAAAGCAGGGACGAGGTGTAAGTGCTCCCACCTCCCCTGTCATGATGAGAACCCTTAGTTTGTTTTCACAGTGTCATCTGCAGCGTTGTTTTGTGGGACGATTTTCTTTCCAATCCCCTTTTCATGTGAATCACAACACAGATAACAAAGAATGTCTGGTGATAATTATGGTCAGATTGCCAGGTAGTTTTGTGTGCCTGTGTGTGACTGAATAAAGCAGTGCTAATAAAAATCTTTCCAAAATCTTGGGACTTCTGTTCTTTCTTTTAGATGTATTCATCATTAAAAAGGTTCCTTTGTGCCATCTGACGCCAATGCAGATAGAGAAGAAAAGCAACCATTCTTATATTTATTAGGGTAGTGCTACTCTAAGACTGTGTCTGCTTGAAAATCTAATGTCACTGTTACTAAGATTACTACCTATGGTATCGTGCCTTTGATTTAAGTGAGGGACACAGCATTAAAATCAGTAATATTTCCAAAAGTGCATAGTTTTTTTTTTTAGAGGTGTTCCATGCAACTCCAGTTCAAAAGCCACTGGATTACAAAATCTAACTCTTCACTATTTTTTTGGCATTTAAAGATACTAAATTCAAGACTCCTGAGAAGATGTAGTGCAACACTTCCTCACAGATTTTGCTGCTGGAAGTTTTTTTAAAGCATGTAATGAATTAATAGTACCATTACAGAACATTTGATATGTATCTTGTAGTTTGACAGGATAGGAAGACAAAAAATTGAAAAAAATCCTCATAAATTTTCTACAAAGTTCTCTGTAAAATGAGTAAATTCAATTGGAAGCATAGATCAAAGGACTAATTTATAACAAGACACAAAACAGCTAGAAGTGATCACAAGTACAGATGTTTAGACATGCTTCTTAAAGGCCAGGTGGAAGGAGCCAGCGTCCAGCAACAGAACTGCTCTGAGAGGCCTGCAGTCTCAAAATTACTCTTTCAGCTCAGCACATCCACCAATCTGGCTATGCCCCATCCCTGTTTTCCAATTCATGCAGCAAACTTACCCACTTTTTCTTGTGTGTAAGGCAGGGACCATACTACGCCCCAAAATACCTTCCAAACACAGTCATCAGCACTTTGCAAAGAGAACCATTCGACTTCTGAGACAACTAAAACACTCTGAATTGTCTTCTCTGCCCACCCTGACTTCTGTGTAAGAGAGAGAAGTAGGTTTCACAAAAAAAAAAAAAAAAAAAACCTCTGCTGAGCATTAATCCCCTGTTGACAGAACTGCCATACTCAGTCATGTGATGCTGATAAAGATATAGGCTCTGTAAAATAGCAGTGTTGATAGTCACAGTTTTTCGCTGTCAGATTATACTAGCAACCTGCTTTCTACTAAAAATGTTGACTGGTTCTCTGAATTATAAAGGGAAAAACATGAAGCAGGAAGATACCACGGACAAAGCTGTAATTACAGAAGGTTCTGGTGACAACAGCAAGTACTGGAGCCTTGCTCTTCTGGTTAATTATAATGTCATCATCCCCTCAATGCACAATGTTTATAGGACTTTGCTTCACGGCCTATCATTTATTCTATATATTAACATCTAGAACTATAACCATGACACAACCTAGTCATTGGGAAAGGCCACAAACCCTGCTATGGCATGTCTTGATGCCAATGCTGCTGCTTTACTGCATCCAAGACAGGATCACAGTAAACACATGCAGTTAAAACTGATCACTGAGGAAAGTCAGAAAAGCACTGTTCATTGGAGGTGCATTGAAGCAACTGATTACTCTGTACTTCTGGTGCTGTGCATTTTAAAAAGTGTCTGCAAAGAATGTTAATTCATTACCTGTGTCACCTCTGCATCACACAAGCCAGGCCTACTGGGGATATGTCTCAGTTAAAATATTAAAATGTATGGACTGAAGTTTAGATGTTAGATTTCGGTTCCAAGCTATTTTTTCCCATGTGGAAAACCAGAAACAGATGTGGAGTATCTGTTTCTGATTTCGCTGCAGTTGTATAGATCAGGAGGAACTCCTCTGAGTAAAGCCAGATTACATCTAAGCAAATTGCCTTGTAAATATTGTGAAGGATGTGGAATTAGAGCCCTGAAACTTGTTTCAAGACCACAAGATCTCCCCCTCTCTCTAATTTCTCAACAACAAACCTCTGATATCTCTATTTACAAAAAAAAAAAGATCGTATTCCCAGTCAGAACTAACCCTGAGCAGAAGCAAACAAATATTTTTAAAGCTTAAACCCCATGGTGTTTTGCTCCAAAGCCTCTCTTGACTGTGTATCAATTATCTGGCATATTGCTAAGAGAAAATGGCTTTTTTAAAAGAAAAGTATACTATTGGAAAGTCAAATGCTTGCATTTGACAGAGTATTTGATATTGCCCTTGAGATTCTTCCAGTTCAGATCCAAGATATTGGAGAGGTCACTTTGTCCCTTTACTCTACATGAAAAACTAGCAACACTTTTTTATAAAATAATATTAAAGTAGCGGCAGCACTAGAAAATATGTACGAAAAATTCAACACCAATAGAAATGTTGTTCATATATAGAGTTAAATGAATACTCTTTTTAGTGGGCTACATATACACTTTGCACAAATACACGTATCCATGCAGAACCATTACTGTGCTTGCACCTCCTGCAGAGACGGAGCATTTTCTTCTCCTACCTTTTGAAATTGACACTTGAAAGATTTTCCCTTCACTCTATCAGAGTTAAGAACGGAGAAGGTGCCACCAGGCAGGTTACCCGCGAGGTGGCAGATGCGGGTGGGCGTTTGGGGAGAGGCGAGGCGCAGCCCAGCCGGGGGAGGCGGGGTGAGGGTGCGGGGTGCGGCGGGGGTCGGGGTCCCCCTGGTGCCCC
>NW_008610022.1:45010-69426 GCF_000691845.1 Merops nubicus
CCGAAACGCAAGCCCGGGTACTGGCTACATACAAGCAACTACGTCCTCTACATCTTCTGCTGCCTCCACAGCACCAAATCTGCCTGCTGGAGTATAAGGTGTGCCAGCTCATCTTTATCAGAGCAAATCCAAGCAGGGCTACTGGGTTTTAAAAGGTTTTATGACATTAACCAAAATAAACTAACAGGTTACTTCAGGAAGGCTATATCTGGACAGTGAAAATATTGGAACCTTTGAAAAAGAGACCCAAATTCTTTCATTTGCATCGATTGTCTTAAATAAACAGCGTACTGAGATGAAGCTTTATATTAAATATCATAATTTTAACGCTTTTCAACAGAAGGAAATGGAAAATATTGGTGAAATTAACCTGACAGATGAGGTAGCAGAGCTGCAATTTAAAAAGTAATATCCTTCCACAAGATCCAAGAAAAACGAAATAGGCTTGTGTTTTTCTGTAGGCTCCTTATTTTATTTTCTGTTGCTTTGACTGGCAAGCCCACATATTTTAGCATGAATTTTATTACTGAGTAAAAAAACATGATTAATTCATGAAAATTACACTGGAGAAGCATCTCATACCTCTAATAGCATATTATTAACTTTAGGCAAAAATATTACTGTTTTTCTTACTAAAAGCTTGACAGATTAACATGACAATTATAGTTTGTTTTTTTTTTCCCAGTGAATTTGAAATTAACACTCACAGAGATGAGCATTTCTGCAAAATATTTTACCTTTGCCCAATCTACATCTGATAAAAATTCCAGTGAAAAATATAGAGTGAACATAAGTGAGAAAGGTATTCTACTTCTGTTATATCTGTGCATTTTCATTTTCCCCACTGATTGCTACTGTAATCTGAAATATTATTCGATCCCATGAATTAAACACTGAAGATAAAAGGAAATTATGGAAATGTGTACTGCGGGTTTACTGGGGGTTTTGAAAACATCTTCTTCATGAATTTACTGTGTGAATTCACACACATGTTATTTACACTCCAAGACTTACAATTCAGTCTACCAGAAGAACTGAATTGCCAAATTTATTTAAAACCTCTCAATGACCCATTTTAAGATATTAATCAGATCTGCTAAACAGTGGCACAAACTTGGCCTGGAGGTTGCCATCAAAGATAGCAAATCACTTGACAAGCCTGAAACACAGCACATTTGCCAAAGTAAGTAGTATTTAAGATCTTTCTGATTTGGGTAAATGTAAAGAACATAAGAGCAGTTTCAGGGATAGTTATTCAACAGGAATGAGTGAATACTAAGAGGACCCTGCTCACTCCTGGATAGTGTTACCTAGAGTTACTTAAATACCAGAGCATGGCTGCATCAATAACTTGATTGTTATGGATGCAAAACAAATATCTTTGTTTTTCTTTCCTATCTAGTTATAGCATGGAAAGGACCTTAAGTTATTTCTCCATAGCTGATGCAGTTCTTTAGCCCTGGTAAAGCTAGCAATACAAATGTTTGCTATGGTAGGACACATCTTATGTGGTCCATTTCTAACTGGACTGAAATAAATGCATTATAATGCATGTAAACAGCCTTTCGATAGTATTTCATTTCTAGTATAGGCTGATCGGTACAGAATTTGATCTGTTAAATAGAACAGTTAAATGGAACTCATAGAACTGTCCCAAGAATAATTAATAAGGATTTATGCTGAAAAATAGAAGGAGTAAATGTCATCTGCCCAGGAACCACAACTAGGAGAAGGTAAGAGGAACATGAAACATCTGAACTACAGGGTCTATGTGACAAAAGAGCAACATCATAAAAAGTTTCCCTTAGCCTTCACTAAACAGATGCTTCTTCAAAAAAAAGATCCTTAAACAAAAGAAAAAGACAATAAAATACCATTATTGCCTTGATAAAACCAAAACAAACAAACAAAAAATTTTCACAACCAATGCAGTGCAGCCTGTTTTCATGTTTGAATTATCTGCTTCACACACGTAGACAGTAGGATCCTCTTAGCAAATGCTGTAAAGCTCCTCAGCACCAGAGAGTATGGCATCACATAACAACTTCAGTAACCTTAGAGGCATTTTGGTCCAAGATTGTGATGGACGCTGAAGTTGTTTAATTAAGGTGGAAATTCTGTGGGCTCTGCACAAGGAGAATATATGTTTTGCATCCCCCACACAGGGATTCATGCAAAAATAGATGTTATTTCAGACCACAAAAGGTCCAAATGCTTCAGGTCTGAGCATTAGAGAACAGAATGAACTACTTGTGCTCTCACTGAGCTTATCCTTTCAACAGGAAAAGAAGAAATAATCACAGTTTACAGGAGGGTCTCTCTGCACCTGCAGTTCAGTTGCTGCAGTCCATCATCTCCATTACCTTTGGAAGCAGACTATTTTTAAAACGTCGAGCCACACTTATGAAGAACTCCGAACGTTTCCTGTGCCGTCTCCTTGCCTCAGCCTCAGCCGGGGCTGGAATCTAATAACTCGGAACTACTGATTTCCTGGCAGAATATTATATTTCTGCTTACAATCATTCTTTCTGGGAATTGAGGTAGTGCTGTGGAGAGCGCTGAGTCCCTAGCTGTGCAGACTGGATTAGATTTACTCTAATCCAATGTTTAAAAACAATATTTACCTTGCTTTAGTGGAATTTTAGCCATTTCCTTTATCACTTTGATAATAATTCAGAGATAGTTCTAAACCTGGACAGGAAGAAAGAAAAAAATGTTCCATGGAAAATTACAGAAGTCTATATCAACATGACCTTTTTTAGCATTCTGACATACACATGTCTATATTTATCTATCATTTATTTATGTATATAATAGCAAATGTATTATGAAGAAATAGTTTATTGCAAGTATTTAAACAAAACATGTTTGAGCCAGGGATTTCATGCTGTTTGGCATAGTCTCTTCTCATTATCAAATTAATATTTGTGCTTTTCTAATGTACTGTTGATATGAAGGCAACTGTAAGATTAATCTTCCAGGTTTCTAATATTTCAGATCTCCTTCACAAGAGACAAGGCAAAACGTGCTCAACTTTTTATATACTTCTAATAGAGCTGTGCAGATCTAACAAGAAACAACTTACTTAAACGAGTATTGAAATTATTTGGCTGGTATCAACCCAGATGTAACTTGAAGATTTATAAATACCACTGCAAGGATCAAAGTTCGTTGTCACCATTTCTGGATAACACAGACAATTATTAAAATGAAGGAGAAAAGTATTTGTGCTAGAACATGGACCCCTTAATAATTCAGAGTTCTATGTTTAGAACAGAACAAGGAGTTACAACACACAATATTTTGAGGCTTTATTTCCACTCACTTTATTCCATTCAGGATTTCAAACAGAAATCCTAAACTGCCACAGGTTTTGTTTTTGTGTGCACAGTTCTTCCACAAACAGGGCAGAAATTACTTTCAGACAGGAGCCATTACTTAAATAACACGATTCCACACAGTTACAAATACGCTGGCTGAGCAAGAAAATTAAATTAAGGGGGAAAAGACTTGGCACATTCACCAGTTTAAAGGATTATGAAACGCAGAAAAAGTTCTTGAGGATCTGCAAACTCAAAACACCACAAATGTCTCTTACCCATAGCTATTTATGCTGCTATGTTTAATGACAAGTTTTGCAAGCCTACCATTTGGTAAGAGTTTCACCCTGAAGAAATTAAAATAACAACAGTAAAACTTAGTAGTTATATAAAATCATATATGTTTGAACAGGTATATAAAAATTAAGTGATGGGATTTTTCAAAAAAAATCCTTCTAATTGATACCAATTAGAAGTGAGAGGCTGCTCAAAGGACTCAGGATGATTAAGTTCCCACCTTTCTCAGGGGTGACAAAGAGTTCATAGTCATTCCCTGAAATCCAGAGGATCACAGAATCAGTCCTAGGTCTCTGTCCAGCCTGGGATTCATTTGTTCTTGGCTCTCTGTCTTCAGGACAATCACTTCTTTTCTGTAGAAGAAGGGAAAATTAGATCCATTTTCATCCCTGTAATGCTTGCAGGGCCTGAATCCCCATCTTGTCCCTTTGATCTCACACATAAAGCCTCTTTGAGGCAGTTCCCAGTCTGTCCATGATTTCTGCGGGCAGTTTTCTTTCATAGCACCTGTTTTTAGCAGTCCTCCTGAGTAAAGCTGGGGACATAATTAGGTCCTCCATGGACCCTGGTCTACATACCCCCTTAGCAGGATGGAAGAGTAATTCTGAATTTAAAACATTTACAATCTCTGGGATTTTGTAAAATGTGAACTTGCCCTAAATTTTTCATTTGGCCACAGTCTTCACAAAAGATTGAGTAGAAGTGGTAAAGACCTTCAGAGCACCTCCAAAGTGAAAGTAGCAAGACTTAACTCATCAAAATTCTTTCCAGTTGATTAGGAAGTTTATTTCTTATACAGACTTTAGCATCACCTATGCTAGAGAGCTCCAGAAGTTACAGGAAGTAAGGAATATCATCAAGGAACTAAGGCCATATTTCTCAGCTCTTGCTGACTTATAATAAATCTTATCACTATTAAAGCTTAAGGGAAATTATATCTAATTTCCTTTTGGTCACTATCTTTTTTTTTTTTTTTTTTTTTTTTGTCTATCATAAATCCTGAAACAAATACATTGGTCTATTTAACAGACTCTGTTGCTTCCATTTTTCTTGTGCTTCTGCATTTCCTTATACCATCTGGGACCACAGATGGAGCGTTGAAATAAAGTAGGAGTTTTCTACTGGTGAGATGGCCAGAGAGATATGGCTGAAGAGATGTGCCAGCCACCCATTTCCTAGCTCTGAGGATCCATTGTCAAATTACTCAGCACTAGGGGTTCTATTCAGTTTGTTTAATTCATTTTAACACTTATATTTCATGCCGATTTTTCACCACCTCAATATGTTGTGGCCTTGGGATTTTTCTAGGAGACAAAAATCCTTTGAGTACTCCAAGTAATATTCTATGAAAAAAGAAAAAAATAACCATAGGAATTTAAGAAGCAAGTTCTAAATTGTTTCACAATACCTCACCAACATTCCTTTTCCTTTAACTTTTTTGACATTAAGCACTATCTTTATTTTAAATTAACTGCATTTAACTAAGCAGCTAACAGTAATTGTACCCACGTTGGGCTTTTCTGTGGTATTTGCCCATATGAACAACCAAGTGAAGGAATAGGTCACTAAGTCTTTTTTGACCAAAAGATCTATCCAAATATGAAAATGAGCCCCAGTTCCGAATAATTTCCTGAAAGACAAAGGAACTTGTCACACTTCTGGCAATTATTAAGATATTCTTAAGGAGATTTAAAGCATTTCTTTCATTCTTCAGACCTTAATTCATGCACACAACAGCAGATGAGTAGAATTAGTACCTGTATAGAAACTACAGACAGAAATAATCTTGATTTCACCTTATTTCAGAAAATTCTGCCCATTGCTACTCAGTAGATGAAGAGTCTGATCCTTGCCTTTATCCTTCTTCCTCTCAGTGCCCACTGCCTCTGCCTTTTCTTAATTCATAAGGAAAATATTTAGCCTCCATTTTTTTCTTCATGCAAAGTAAAGGTAGACAACCATCCTTCAGATATAATCTGGATCACATAAAAATTCCAGCTGTGTTAGTTTGAAGTTCATCCTTGGAAAACTATGTGTAGTATGTGTCTTGGATGCTTCTATACACAATTATTACTTTCCCTGGATTTGTTAGCATGTCCTAACTATCTACCGCAACTCCTGTTTTGCTTGGCAAGCCTCCGAACAGTCAACAGATGTTTTCTCCCTTCTATCTCTTCAGTGAGCAAATGCCTTCCAAATGATATCCATCTCTCCTTGAACACAGAGTGACTCCTTTTGTGCTATGGTTCTCTTCTGAGCCCTAGTGTTTAAAAACTTAGTAAACGAAAATAACCTCTTTTCAGAGACCATGCACACTCTAACTTTGTGTCTATGGGCCACCAAGGCTAACAGGCAGTACAGCCAACCAGACTTACTTCTAAGGTGTTGGAAGACAAGTGTTTTAGATATGAAAATGCGTAGTTCAAATTGGGTTTACATAGCATGCTTCTCTGCTCAATGAAACTGATTCAGTTTACCTGCTTGAAAGCTTTACATTTGGGAAGTGATTTGGTGCTTGCCACACACTGTCTTGTGACTGCTGACATGAACTTCTAGGGTCCAAAGAGCATGCATATATCATCTGATGCTACTTCCTTTTGTACTTTCATAACTGGAGGCAACATAAGAGATGGAAGGAAAGGCAAGACTTCTCAAGCTTGGGCTGAGTTAAAATACAACCATTAAATTAAGTCATCTAGCTTTCTCATGCTAAAGGTCTAAAAACAGACCAGACATTTTTCAGAGTTAATGTTTTAGACCAGACACAAAAATCCCCAGAAATATGATCAAGAGAGTATTTTTCAGTTAGCACTTATTATAGTTAAGGATCCTAGATGTCTTTGAAGACTCAGTTAGTTAAAAACTTAGTTTTACATCTCTGTTTTTGAAATTTGTATTTGATAAAGTACAGTAGGTACGCTTTCAGAAAAGTATATATTTGTTAGCATACATGTCAATATATATATTTGAAAGATAAAGTTTTACCAAGTACTTCCCTCTCTCTGAGCAATTTGCAGTTCTGAAAAACCTGCAAAACAGGCACACACGAGGAAGGAGTTTGTGAAGAGAGGATTCTATGTATCTTACTCTCTTCATTTTCGGCACAAAGAGTTATGACTGTACAAAGCAGAACACCCCATTCCTACACAGCCAGTTGCTCTTCTAGGCATTCTGGTGTTGGCAGGTCTTCTTATAACCCTTCACAGAATAGGCTTTACCAGCATGTTATCCAAAATGCTAGACAAACATTCCATAATCTATGCAAAGTGAAGTTACAGTAAATTAAATACTATCAGGCACAGAAAGAATATAGTGTAGGAGGAGCAGAGAGCTTGCTGGTCCTGGCTGAATGCTGAGCATTTTCCTTGCTGATGCCTTCTGTGTCAACACAACGGTTGTCTATGGCCTCTCCCTAAACAACATACATCTTCTAGCCTGAAGCTCCGCATGTTCGAAATAAAGCTTTGTAGACCTTAGACTTTGATGAGAAATCCTCCTCCAAGGATTTAGTTGCCTGACATTCTCTGCGATGGCTCCAATACCACCATCCCATTAACTGAGCTGGTGGGTTCTTTCTGTCTCAGAAGAGCTGCTGTTTGATGAATAACCTGGCAAAAATGGTATTATGAGAGAAGCAGAGAGATAATCAAGCATAAACATGAATAATGCCATCCAGCACAAAATACAAAACCAATCTGCAACTGGTACACTCTGTGACATTAAAATTAGAAATTAAGCCTTATAGTTCTGGTTTTAGCTTTAAAAACCCTTTACCAGCATTGGCAACTCCTAGCCACAGTCTTGTGAGTGATTGATATATTGTGAAACTAGAAAAAGGTGCAGAAATATTTAAAAATTACTAGTCCAGACCACAGAGGCAGACAGTGTTTCAAGTTTAAAATAAGAGGAACCAGAAATTCCTGGATCTCAACTACATAATAAGCCACAGATTCTCTTCACACACATACAAACAGAATACACAAGCAAACATAAATTTTATAACATGTCTGTTATTATTAATGCATCCCATTCATTGGGCAGCCATACGTTTCTATTTTTCACAGAGTGATTTTGGGTGTTGGTAAAAATCCAGAGCACTGTCCTTGCAGATGAGATCCTGTATCTGCAGGAGCAAGTACAAGCATATATGTCACCTGGCAGAGAATGATCTTGTCTTCAATCATTTTTGGCCCACAGGAATGTAGTCACTTCTGAAAACAGGTAAAATTTGACATATAGGTATGTTCAAGAAGAATCTGATATGAAAGTAGGCTTGCTACAGGAAATACTGTAATCACCAAGTGGTGAGCTGAGAAGCTGTTACAGAAATAATGCAGATTTCACCTGCATGGTAACTGCCTGTTACATGTAGGCTTGCTGTAGGCTCAGGCAAAGCAGGATGTTTTCTAAGGCAGCAAATTCTGGGTGTTATCAATAACCTCGGCCTGGTTGCTTCCTTTGCCCACACCTGAGGTCTGGAAAACCAGACTGGCTGCTTCCAAACCAGCGTGGGTTTGGCATAAACACATTCTGTGGTGTGGAGAGGTCCCTCCAAACAGCAGCTGTCAGATCATCCTTGCCATGGCAGTGGGAGCAGCAATCCCTACTCTCCGAGGTCCTTCCCTATACATGGCTTCCTGGCTGTCTGTCCTCACCCTTCCCTGTGGTAGAACCCTCCCCTGAGAGAGCAAAATTCATGTTTTCCTACATCACTGAGAAGCATTGGATCAGCTCTGGTTCAGTGTCACATTTTTTAATGAGCAGTAAGTGGTTAGTTAAAAAGTCATTACTCTTACAAAAGGACCATGGTTTTAATCCTAAAGATGGACTGGCACCAATGCAAGGAAAATCACCAGGTGCCAAGGCTCAGTAGTGAATAAGCTGATCTGCTTCACTGCCTGCCTCCACCTTTCACTAAGTTGGCTGCAATCTTGGGCTCAGGCTTTACTGCTATTCAGGGATCTCTGACACATCTTTGAGACCTATGTCAAAATCAAAACAGAAAATTTATAAGCATGGACCACCTACACTGAGTTAAACAATTTGAAATTCTGTACTTCTCCTATGATGCAGTGCTAAAATCCTTACTGTTAGTACAGTTTAGTTTCTTCTAGATTATAAATGCTCAATTTTACTTTGCATGTAAAGCCTGGGATCAGGGAAGCCATTTTTCACAATTTCTTCCATTTGATATACACCAGGAATCATCACTGAGCAAGCTTTTCTCCCATCATTATTTTTTTCTCATAGCAGAGCTGTTGGATTGAAAACAAAAATGTGGTTCTCTAACCACAAAAATCCAGCAAGGAGGAACACAAAGCAACAGAATCCTTAAAAGGCTCCTGTTTCTGGTTTTGGTTTTAAATATAGTATTATTAAAGCGCTTTTAAAATTAGATATGGCAGAAACCTACAAGCAGAGCAACTAACATAAACTGGATGGAGCCCAGAATCATAAGTCTTCATATGGCAGCTTCACATGAAGCTACTTTAGAAGTATCATTTTGAACATCAGAAATACAAGGATGAGGATAAAAGTTGGGATGGGATAGGGACACACCACATCTCCTTTCTGCAGAAAGTATTGGCGTAACTCTTTCAAGCTTTGGGGAATTCTGAAGAACTTATTACCTTCTTATCCATTAAATGAGCTGTAAATTTTACTACAGTTTTAAGCTAATGTCTATAATAAAATAATGGATTTCAATAAAATGAAGTTACTATGCTTCAAAGTATGTATTATACATTTTATTGAAATTGAGCAGGTATTAAAATGTAAAATACCCCGCACAGTAATTTTTTAAATACAAGTTTAGACTTCATGTGGTGCTTACTCAACTGTTTAATTTGGACATGAAGTGCCATATTTTTCTCATGAAGTCACATTTAAATTGATCTTGTGCTCGATTATCTATTGGCATATATTTCATTACATTATATCTTAGAAGAAAATACATTACTAAGAAAAGACATGTTATTTTCTACAAATGTATGTTTGTTGAATGATTTTTAGCAAACCAAATTAAAATCCTGGGAGTTTAGACAGTCCTTTTTCATCCATTATATTCAAAGATTGTTTTCTAACAATGTGGCACATTTAAAAAAAGTCTATAGTCACATGAGTCTGCATTTCTGAGTTCACCGACTTTAACAGAACTACACTAAAGAAAAAAATTACCCATTTTTGCTAGTAACATGCTAGCAGAGAAAAGGAGAAAAAAAAAAAATCATTGATTCAAACTGTCCCCACAGTCTGAGTTTTTCTTCTGTATTCGTGGTGATTTACCGAATACTGAGCCAATAAGTAAAGTATGAAATAATGAATGAACTGTGGGACAATCATGACAACATCTCAACACTCCCATCCACTCAGAAAATGCACTTTAGTCATATAAGAGATCCAAAAAGATACTTAGGTGCAGATTTTGCTATGTACAACACTCACAAAAGGTCCTGACACAAGTCTTGATAATTGTGGGAAAAAAAATATAACTATATCATTGGTGTTGTGCCAGATACCTGCCCCATTTAGCTTCTTCTTAGACAGAGGTTTTCCCAGTTGCAAGAATTCATTGCCCAGATAACTGCTTTTTTTCTACCTCTCATAGGCTATCTAAATTGCAGAGCAATGGCACTCTGCCATGTACCTCAGGATATCACTTCCCCATCTGTCCAGATCAGGTCCCTATCCAGACTGAAATGAAGCCTCTATCTGCTGCACATCTAGATTTAATTCTGAAGAAAATCCAGAGCTGTGAATGATGGCATATGCACCTGCATCTGACCCTATCACAGAATCAAAATGCTGCTTGGGCACGTGTCCATCAGGAGCTTAACATGCAGCAGGAAGTCCTGGATCTCTTTCCCAGTGCCTCTGTAGCTGCTGCCTCTTAGGGATGCCTCTTACAGAGGTCAGCCAGTCTCTGTCAGATCCTGTGCAGGAGACTATTTTTCATGTTCCCTTCAAATCTCATCAGCAATACAAATTCAATTACCACTCATGGTGCCATTAACAGTTCTGTTTCCTATCAAAACCAATCATTGAGCTTCCTCTCTAATAGGTAGTCTTGGCTACTGAATCAAGTTCACAATGAGTAAATCAGTTCTGAATCATCTTCCACCATGTTCTGCAGACAAATGCTATTCTGTGTCTGATTAAGATTCCTCAGTTGGACTTTGCTTTTGCTGACCTGGCTAGATTTGTTTGCAGTGTTTAATATCTGATATCAGTTTATTTTTTTCTGGATCTAGAATAGTTCTGTTCCCAAAGTATTAATAGGTTACTTTATTTAATTATTCATTCTCTGAAAAACCATTTTTTCTTGTTCACAAATGTACTGACTATTTCATTGTGTGCCCCATAGTTCTCAGATTGTGAGATACATAATCTGCAGTTAAGTATATAATACAAAAAAACAGCAGCACTCATGGACTGTCCTAGTTTTTTTGGTTGCTTGTTTTTTTTTAATCAGAAATTTATTATGTTTCTGTAAATGACATTTGGAACCCACTTTCCTGTCCAATCCACACTTGAGCCTAATATTGTTCATGTATAGGCTTTGCAATCTCACAAAAGGCACCAGTTTCTTTCTTACAGTTCTAGCACAAATTTGAATTTCTGGCAAGCATTTCACTGAATCTGTACATCATAAACAAACTTGAAGAAATTGTAAGGCTTAATTTTATTATTAGAGCTAGCCAATAGAAAACATCTAAATACGCTTTCTTCAGTATTAAGACTGGCGCTCAAACTCATGGAAAAAAAGGCATAAGGCATAAGAATTTTTCCAGGTGGACCAAAACACCCTACTACTTGCTCAGTCTCAGAACACAAACTCTTCAGGTTGAACAGATGCCAGGATATGTGTGTGTGTGGTGCAGGCATGTGTATTTATCTCTCTCTTCCTCTTGCTCCCACTTCTTATTGTCACAGAGTCTACTCTGTAGCTTTTCTTTTTTTTCAGCAGTTTTGGCCAATCCAAAATATGTCAACGCTAAGTTAAATCACTCATTTTGTTTATGTGGCAACAAGTTCAGACTTCTTGCCGAAAAAATGTTCTTGGCTTTGGACAAAGCAGGCTTTGAGATGCTTCCATCTGTTTTAAGTACACCACAAATCGTAGTATGGAAACCATCGCCCTCAACTGGTAGCCAATTTGCTGAATAAACCTATATTAAAAAAAAATAAGAATGATTCAACTGCAGACTGTTTTCATATTTTTATATCATTTAATTTCAAAGGAATTCAGTCCTTGTATGGAAGAACTTTAAATACTTGTGAATTTGTCTTACTAGGTACAGGGTCAAGTAAGTAAATTTACAAAAACCAATTCTTTCAAATTCATGAATTGCTATCATCAGGTATGAAAAAACTTTTAGGCCCTTCATATTATTATATAGCACCTTTTACAATGAGACCTGGGTACTATTGTAAAGGTAATATTTCAATCTCTCAGAAGTTTTAATTCTTTACAGGTTCTAGCACTGCTTGAAAGGTGGCATTTGAGAGAGTTTGTGAGTCAACAGTATACAGAGCCTTGGAAAACAGAAGATATTCTCTGCTTTGTCTGTTTGTCTGCTGTGGGAATTTGGGCACATCTTTTTTACTCTTCCTCGTCTCTCACTCCTTTTTTAACTTCCACTGCTAGTTTTGGAAAGGTGGCAGGGTTCCATAACAACCTGTATGGACAGCACCAGCAATAAGGACCAGTGAGATCTATCTCTTGGTAGAGAGCTCATGACAAGTGAAAGAATGTACTCTAATTTATTCTACATTATGCAAAGCTGAGTCTTTCTTATATGTTTCTGTCTTGTGTTCCCTACCAAGCATGGTCTGTTTTTAGACATACAGCAAACCAAAAATATACACAATTCAGAAGCCAAGAGCCAGGAGCAAGGGACTCCATAACTCTTGTGGTAAATTCTCTGTGATCAAACCTGATGGCTCATGGCTGAGTTCCAAACTTATTGCAGATGAATTTGGCTTAGGAGAGCCTATGACAGCAGGAGGCACCTTGCACTGCAGCATCCAGTGGTACTTCCTGGTTCTAAACCGAGGTGAATGTGATATAAATGAGTTAGCCGAGCTTGAGAATGACCTGAAGTTTGACCCTATCAACAGCCACACAGTCCTGCTGCATTGTTGAAAAAAACAAGCCATAAGCTAAGGCTGATGTGTAACAGAGCTGTTAATAAGTACAAAACACTGGTTTCTGTATGCTGTATTTCAAAATACACCAAGAGAAACTCACTGGAACAAAGAACTTCACTGTAGGCTGTCAGACAGTATCTCAGTTCTGTCAGACTTTATGCCATACTACATTCTTTTACAAATAGCCAAAATTCAGAATAATATCAGGGCTGCATGACTTGAGTAAACAGCAAAAAAAACCCATCCCATTCCTTCATTTGAAAATAATTCTTACGTGTCCTAACTCACATAAACATTCCCTCTTATTCTGTCTACATGTTTTTTACAGTGGCAGTTGTTGTGGAGTATAACCTACAGATAATTCAGGAGTAGTATCTAAAGGTACACAAAATCAGATCAATATTATGACATATTAATGCTAACAACTCACCTGTGATGCTAATTATCCACCCCTTTCTATATCATGTTTCTACTTCATCAGGTCAAAAAAGCATGAGAAGCAAGAGGCAGCTCTGCTCTGCATCTCAGGTAGAGGTGCTCCTCCTCTCAGCAGAGTGCAAATTAAAATGATCCTGCTGCTTGCGTGGAACTAGTGTCAATCTGTAGGTGCTGAGAGGAGCACAAGATAGGTGCAAGATGGAAATCCTAAAGATATAAAGGAGAAATAATTTCTTCTACCATGTGGGTGCCAAAATGCCCCTGAAAGAACAGACCCATGAAAGGTTAGAATACAATTCAATTCCATTCACAAGCCCTTATCACATTTTAACCCTCTGGATAAAATATTTATTAGTATTGCAATATTTGTTGATCTTTTCTACTATCAATATTATTCCAGCTTTAACTGATGAGATCTTTCATTGCTAATCTGCCAGTGCTATTACTGTTTGCTCCCTGGTTTGGGACTTGGCCCCCATTCGCTTACCAATAGATTACATTTTTTTTAATCTATTCTTCATAAATGTATTTCTTCTGAAGACAATATCTCATACTTTAATCGTACCAAAAATATGAATAAAGGCATTATTAAAGCATATCTAGCCTCTCACTTCTCTAAATTTGCATAGCATGGGCTAGGGCCAACAGTGAAGTTTTCCCATACAACAATTAATTGATTCATTCACTCATTTATTTTGGACCCTGAACACCACATATGTAAACTTTATACAGTTTGAAGCATAGTTCCAACACTTTTGTCTCTCTTAGGAATGGTACAAAATGACCTTACTTTAGTAGCTTTTTCATCAAAGTAAAATCTGTCATGTCATAAAAAGAGACCTTCAAATGACTTCTAACTATGGTGTAATTTTCATTCCATCACCTCTGACTGCTCCTCGGCAGATATCATCACTTAAATCTCCAATTAGATATATCAAAGAAAGCATCTCTCTGCTATATTACTAACTTTTTATTAGCTTGACAAAATCCTTGGAATCTGTAGCTTTACTGAGTCATTGCTCCAGTTTGGCAGAGTCAGATGGATCTAGTACTCGATCTGGGAGCGGGAGGAGACTCTGGTGCTTACAATTATGTCCTTATAAGGCATTTTGGTTCACTTCAAATCATTGCTTTTTCTATAAAGCTTTCATATTGCTTTGAATTATTTATGCCCGGCAAACTGAAAGCTCTCATTGCTGATAGTATTACAATGTTGTTAGGCAAGAAATAACAGAGGAGATCCTGATTTCTATATAGCTCCACAGAGTGAGAAATGAAGAAGCATTCTGTCCCTCCCCATTAGCAGATAGCTGGAATAGGAATGACACTATGAGCTGAGCACAGTGTAGAAGGAAACCCTAGCCCCTGGACTTTCAGCAGGTTGCCAGCTTGTGCTCACTCATGCTGTGCTCCTCTGCAGACCTGTTTGACACCACATAGCCTTCACCCAAAGCTGCCAAACATCAGAAGGCAACAGTTTTTCTCTTCTAAAGTTCTGAACTATAATTTAAATGAAGGATGGAAAAAACTTGAAAGAAAACTCTCACATTAAGAGAGGGGATGTCCTTCCACCGCTAGCACTGGCTGGAGTGGAGCATGCTCTTGTGCCACGTGACACTTGGCACAACTGCATCTTCTCTCCACTCCTTGTCCTGTGTGTTCCACCACAGCCTCCTAGAAATCCCTCCAGCCACTAGCTCTTAGATCCTAAATTTAATAAACGTGCTTATTTTTCTCCCATGCTGTGCTGCTCTTCAGGTGCCGCAGTGTTTATCTCAGTACTGCAGGCAGAGCCTCATAGGACAGACATTGGGTTTTGCTGACTATACAGTATGTGCACACTGAGTTTTCTCTGATCAGGGTCTCAAACTACTTCAACACAAATGAATAAACGATATCAACATATTGGAAAATGCTGGTATCATCCAGCCATATCTAGCTACTAACTCAACATGCCAAACAGGTACCTCAAAGGACTTTCTGAGCTTTGTGAGCAGTATCTGCTATCTAGACACAAGGGTAAGCAACACATCACAAATATTTTAACATAAATCCTATCCTTTGCTCTGATATGCCTACATCATCAGGTTAGAAATATAGCCAGAAGTGCAGTGTATGTCTCTGATTCAGTTTTCATGCAGACAGAGTACCAACATAAATTTTAGTAAAAGGAGGAAGGTTTAATTTTTACTGGTAATTTTATATTCAGAAAAAAAAAAACTAAAATGCAAAATTTTCTAATTATTTTTAACAAGCAATTCATCAGAACTAACTAGGAAAAAGCCATAATCTCAGATACTAAATCACAAAAAGTGCAGTCAGTCCTTTTATAAGCAGTTCTAAGTAAAGTGTTCTAGCTGCCCTTTCACTTCAATAATGCGCTGTTCCTATGAATTCTGTTTGCTTCATGTGTTTTGTTCTCTTTTCCTACAGCAACCCCTACTGTTAAAAATAAAACTGGAATTTTCAATTACAAGTCTACAAGGTTATTTTTAAGTACCACTCACTAACAGCTCAAACTTTCAAAGTGATCCTAATCCTGTTATACAACATGTTTTGTTTCCTCAACAACTTTTTTAGGGAGCGATCTCATATTGAAACTGGTATTTGGGTGCAGAAGACATGAATCAGAGATTTTTAAGTCAACTCTCTGAACCTAACTAGGGTAACTCAACTGAAATATCTGAACTGACATTCCACCTTGTGCTAGGTCAGTCACAAAACTCAGATGCGGACTAAGATTTTTTACATCCAGTGCCTAATCTCATGACTTAAAAATATTGAAATAAAATGCAGATATTCAAAAGAAGCCTAGTTTAAGAAAAAAAGAAGGCTATCTTATAAAAGTGGATCTATTTTTACTTTAAGATTTCATTTTCAGGTGATTATGAACCCAGATTTTTGATTCAGTTCTGTCAATTTATCTAAGGTATGAGGTAGAACCTTAGACCTGTAATTCAGTGTTCATGCTTTGAAGAAAAGTAATATAGCACAGAAAACAAAGGCCTACAGAAAGTCCAAGTTTGGTAGGCTAAAAAGTTAAGTGAATATTTAAACTGGAATAACAAAAAAACATGCACTTTGTGGCTTATTAGGAGATTGTTTCGACAGAAGGCTGGTTCTCAGCTTCTGTTCTCAGATTTATAGAAACTGATAGTAGATTTACGACTATTTCTTGTTTTGAAAAAATGTATTCTATGTCTTTCTGTGACTAAGGTTACTGTGTGTCATCATGCTCCCTAGAGCATGCTGCAAGCAAAGTTCAGCCCCAAGTAGCCCATTAGCACTGTTTTTCTGAAGTCATGTTCTATATCTTTTACACTTTTATGTTTTAAACACACAGTTTAAAACAATTCTGTAGCTAGAAACACTCTGTGACCATCATAATTTGCATTTGAATTATTCATATAATCAAAAGATAAGCTGTTTAAATGAAACATCTTTTGATGAGCTAACTGCAAAAAGACATGATTTCTTACTTTCAAAAGTTAATTCAATGAACTTTTGATGACTTGAAAGATGACAAAAATCTTGTAAAATCTCACTGATTCTTAGGAAAAGAGAAACATTTTCCATCGCTCTCCTCAATCTTCCCTGATTCAGACCTTTGGATATGAATCTGTGTTTCTTTATGCATTGCCCTGACATATCATTTTATAGATGCATGAAGGTGAAAATTTCCTATGAGGAGACACAGTGAAAATTCTTTAATAACATAACAGGATCAGTGGATAGATGATAGCCCAGTAACACCTCTATCTGCTTAGGTCAGCCAACAGCTCTCAGCACTTTCTGTTGACTTCCCCTGAAGTCTGCACTGACACAGAATCATTGATCTTCGTGTCCAAGTAATCTGTGTTTAGCCATTCAATCATCAGAAAGAAGGATATGTATTACATACACTGGAATAGGTTGCCCAGAAAGGTGTTCAAAGTCAGGTTGGATGGGGCTTTGAGCAGCCTCATTTAGTGAAAGATATTCATGGTCATGTTAGGGAGGTTGGACTAGATTTCTAAAGGTCTCTTCCAGCCCAAATCATTCTATGAGTCTATGCTTTGTTGTCTTACAGTGTCAGTCCTCAGCAATCCCATCTAACAATAAGGCATTCACTACTAGAAATTTGGCTTTTGTTGTCTTGATGTAGAAAAATATTTACGGCTCAAACTGATTAAAAAGAAACAAACAACCTTCCAGGATCACTACAGAGAAAAGCAAGAAATAAACATCACAGGAACTCAGCACAAGTCTGTATGGAGGCTGCTCTTCACTTTTTCATTTTTACAATTGAAGTAATTTCCTTCTTCAAATTGCCATCCCAAACCAGACCGCAAAAAAATACAGAAGAGACACAGAGGCTGAACTGCAGGCCACAGGGCAACCATTTGCATTGCTTCCTCTTGCATAGTAGAGCTCAAAAAAATATATCTTTATGAAGGATATTACCACAGGCCTGGCTAATAATTTGTATGTTCTTTGAAGCCAAAACAAACCATCCTTTCCAAGCAGCACAATTGGTGCATGTTAAAAGTACCTTGAGCTCTACGGAGTATTTAAATATGCATAGGCTTATCCTACCATGAATGCAGTCGTTAGATTTTACCAAGAGAAAATGTGCAATATTCACCATTGTTTTACAGAAGCATGATGATGGATAAAGCTGAGCATGACACATTGCAATCAGCTATGAGCTTATAGTTTATGGAGTTACTTCTTTAACTTACGTGGTAAAGGTGGAATTAGAACCTTGACTGAAAGAAGTCTGCTGCAGTCCATGTGAAAATTTCCACTGACTTCAATATGTTCTAGTTCAAGCCTTTTCAGCTGAGCATCACCAGTGGAGTTCAACTGATGAAGGCAGCATTTGTATGTGGATGTGATTTGCTATGTAAACATATGATGAAATATGCTTTCTATGGATGCTTTGGCTGGTGACAAAGAATCTGGTAAACATTCACCCTCTTCAGACTGCAGTTTCAGCATCTGGAAGTTTAATTTTTTTTCTGAGAAATGTGTGAACAGAAGATAAATTTCATAATAGCTCTCTAAACACTGCTGTCTGGTTTCTGTTAACTTTTCCATTACCAAGCCTTCTCAGATACACAACAACACTGAATTCTCAAGGAGGCAGTAGGAAAAGAGAGTGTCCCAGTGGGTGGTTTTTTTACTACACAACTCGAATGTCACGGTGGAGACTGATCTTTAGAAAGAGACTGATGTAGGGAGAGCAGCATCAGCTAGGGACCCAATTAATAAGAATTGCCAATAATAAGAATGCAATAAATTTGCAAAGAGAATAAAAGCTGAATGCCTAGCTATTGTTGGCAAGAAGTGGCCTAGTAAGGATGAAGCATGGCTTATCAGAAAGGATTGATATGAGAACTGGTTGTGGATTTGTATACTTGGATTTGCACACATGCACAGAGATAAATCTCTGTACGGTGAGACTGCAACATGGTAGACTTAAGTCAATGATACAGTGCGACCAGGAATCTTATTTTTTTTTTAATTTTATACATATGAAATATTTTTAAATGCTTCTAATTAGATAAAAAAACCTTCATTATTTTCAGACAGTCACTTCAGTAAATCTATTACAGCTGTTGTGTTCTGGAAAAGAATTTCTCTTGCATTTTCGCCACGATCATCTAGTAAAATTTACTTGATTCACTGGAGACATAACACAAGGGACTGGGGTAACGTTAAGCTTCATCTCAAGGATGACTTGGAACTGACCTATCTTTCCTCTATGCAGGTAGCCACAGTAGGGAGGAATTTCTAACAATAATAATTCCACTGATTTTGCAGGCACACTGCCCCTGTACAAGTGAACTGACTTGGAGAAAAATTACCTTGTTCATAAATCAGGCTGCAAGGCACAAACTGGGAAAGGCTAAAGAACACCTGCTTCATATGCACCTGGATAAAGCCATCAAAACACAGAACTCTGCCTGCAGATAATAAGTCTGTCCCTAGCTGATGGATGCAGAGAAAAGCATCTGATAATTTTAACCACTGCTTTCAGTTTAAATTAAATTCTAACTAGGAAAGATTAGCTATGGGTACATGATATTATTTCACAATACCTGTTCTCCTTCATTGGCACTGGCAAGTTCTTCAGTTGAGGCAAAATTCTCCTTTCAGGGACAACAGCAGATTGCAGTTCCAGTATCATGCCTCCCCAGTGTGCACAGCATTGATCTCAACATCTGATAGAAGCACTAAGAACAATCTCTGAAGGAATTAAAAAGTGGAATCTTGGAAGTAAATGTACATGAACCACAGATCACAAATAATGGCCCAAAGGAAAAAAGAACCTCCAAGAACTTCCACAGACATATCTGCTCCACAGGCATAGTGTTGCCAGATGATTTGCATTGCAGTAAGCCATGAAGTGCATTTATGTGCTGGATAAAAGATAGGTTATATGACAATGTTGTAACTATAATCTTGTGGTACTCTCAAAACTATCTGCTCTGCTTTGCTCTACTTTCATAAATATTCTTAAATGTTTTAGTTGTTAAATATTTTAGTGGTTAAACATTTTAGTAAGGCATCAATTTCAGAAATATAGTTTGTAATCACTTTGAGGTTTACCATAAGGAGATATGGTAAATACATTTGTTTTGTTTATATAGCTATAAAGCTAAAAACACACATTTCACACACACACATACACACGTGTCTATAAAAAAGTACACTATATATAGATAACAAAAAGACAATAATAAATTATCTAGATTAATTATTAATTTGAATATGAGACTAACATATTATTTAAAAAATAAAGCAGCACTATAAATACTACACAGTGATTTGTTTTCAGTAACAACTGTGATATGTTAGTCTCGTTCCACAAATTCACAAATGGTCGGTCCCTGTCCTTAGGTGACCACATGGCAAGCTGACAAGCACACAAAGGTTAGGAAAAGAATATATTTTTTTTTTCATATAGTCTGCCAGATATAAATAAATTTATATATTTATATATTTCAAATATTTCCTATAAAGTATTTCATATTACTCAAAAATTCACAAATTAATCCTTATGCTTTCACTGCCAGGGACACTTGAAGGAAGCTTTGAGAACTGTTTCATACTCTAGGAAGTGAAAAATTCTGCTGCCCAAAAGAGGGATAAAAATGCCAGTTTCACAAAATAAACTCTGCTAAAGTGATCAAACTGCAGACTGAAAAATCTAGTTCAGAAGTCAAATATGTAATACCAAACCAGGGCAGTACAGACTAGATAAAACAACATTTTCAGCACTAAAGAGGACAAATTGGCTCAGTGGCTGTCTTGAAGGAAATTCTTGACTGATTCTGTAGTATCTCTGAGAAAAAGGATAAATGCTGGAAAGCGACAAGAGCTTCAGCTGCCTTCCAAAAGGTGTGTTCAAGAGCCCTTATGTGCCACAAAATCTGCACGCAGAGTGCTGCCAGGGCTATTCTTACTTCTGCCTTCTTCTGTGTCTTGCTACTTTAGTGGTTCAAATCTGTTTGCATTTTGCTTCTTCCTCACCTATGGCTAAGTTCTCTTCCATTCAAGACATGCCCACAGTCCAGTTTTAAAATATTGTGGTTTATTATATTTCTTAAATACTGACATTTATAAAAGTTATACATGTCCTGTCATTTCTTGTAGAATAAGCATAATTTCTCACATATTTCCCTTAAAACATTATTTGCCAAAATAGAGACTTTGAGGGCCTGAGTCTCATCTGTTCAGGGAAATGTTTTTCTAACAGAGATCAAGAGTTCTGTAGTTTCATCCTGTATTGCAACCTTCCAGTCTAAGAACATCCAAGATAAAACAGAAGGAACAGAAAGCTTTGTTTACCTAAGGCAGCAATTGTTTGTAGGAGAAAAATGAAGGTGGCATCTCGACTCGATTGCAATAGCATGACTTGCTACAAATTTTACATAACAAAATATAAACAAATCAATGCACAATTACTTTTGTTTGTAGAGAGAAGCAAAAAAATACCAAAATCAGTGTCATCAGCTGGCATTACATGTAGACTGGCTGGCAGCCTTTGTAGAGAGAAAAAGGAATACTAAAATACATTCATAGGTGCTATTTCCAAGTTGCTTTACAGGCATGCCGGCCAGGCAATGTGGGAAATGGGCCCTCCACTTGTCTGTGTCATCCCCATCAGATTTGGAAGACAAAGTAAAGGGACTAGCAGAGTTTCTTCTACAGTCTTTGTTGTTGTAGATGTATTGGCGCAACTTTTCTCTGACAATCAAAACATGCGGACTCATTTCCAAAGCTCAAAATGAAACCTTGCACCATTTGGGACTGCCATGCACTGCTAAGCTAGATGTTTCTACTCTGTCAGGCAAGAGCAACAGCAGAAAAAAGTATATATCATCTTCTCCAGGGGTTATAGGAAAATATATATATATATATATAAATATATATATTAGTCCAAAACAAAAATTTATCCTGGCAATGAAGAAAATAAAAAAAAGGAAAACGGAAAAGAAAACTGGGTATAAATATATATATATATACACACCATGTTTTCAATCCAGTTTTCTGCCATTGCTAGTCCCAGTAGAACTGCACCATAGACATCAAAGGCTCTGAATTCTGTCAGTCTTGAGGGTGTCATAGAAGCTACAGTCTTGCAATCCATCTTTAATGAGTTGTTTACATGGAAATCAAACAGCCATGGAATTTCTTGAAAATAGCCAAGGATTGTTCCTAGCTTCTGTCCAGCACTCTCTCTTAAAAACAACTTCTGTGGCCATACATCAACTATCATTGAGTGAGTTTCAGAGCTATAATAAACCTGTTTACTGTTTCAGTCTGGACACAGTTTTCTTATTCATATGCCACAGCCCATAACTGCCAAAACATATACAGTCTTATTGTTGTGGCCTGGAATTTTTTAAAAGTATGCTATAATAATTTGCAAGTAACTCCTCTCTCTTTTATTCCTCTCTCAGGAACAGGCTGGGAACTTCCACACACAGCTGTCTGGACTTTAATCATTTTCAGATAAAAATATTATTTGTGTTCTAAAGTGTCCTAGGAGCCTTCTAGACAGAGTTGTACATAAGATCTGCTCATTTTCACATGTGGGGAAACCAGGCAAGATTCATAATGGAGAATTTTAGTCCCGATCTGTGTTTAGGTGAATACAGACCATACATATGCACACAGAGTTCACCTCGCTGTTTCAGAAGTCATTAGACTTTCAGCATGATCACTTCAGGAAAAATGCTGAACTTTCTAATTGGTTTTGCTGAATCCATTCATTCCTGTGTTCCAGTTTGTTCCTTTTTCAACTATCCTTTCTTAGTCTATGTTTTTTCCAAAATTGTATATTGATAATTTGTATTTTGGACATCAAGAATTTTAGCTCAGTTGTAAGATACACGGTTCCAAGTAAGTGTACTTTGACACGGGACACAATCCAGGATGAAATACATAAAACCTGTACTATACTCAGTAAATCCAGTCCTCAAAGCTTATGGCTTTCAGTATTTTAATTATTTTTTATGTGTTAAGATCTTTGTGCATTCAGTCTGTAAAGGAATGCTGTATTTGGTGCAACAGCTAATCCTAGTCCTTTAACAGCACTCACTCTGCCATCAAAGCTCTCAGTGGCAGCTGCTATACTCAAAAGCTCAACAAGCTTAACAAAAACTCTTTGAGTTTTGTTAAGGTTGCTGGAATGGAAGGCACTGCAGAAATGCAAAGCCCTGTCACCATTTAATGCCAAGATGGAAAGGCTACCAGGAGTTACAAAAGGTTTAAATTTGATAATGATACCATTTTGTCCTGCTTTGTTTTGAACATGTGACTGAAGAACTCAAGAAGTTAACTTTAACTTGCCAATCTATATGTAAAAAGACCCAAACAGGTTAAATAAAAGTTCCTGGGTTAGTTTTTTCCAGCCATTTAAAACAGAGAAATACCAGAAAATCTAAAATTTACATTAAGACTTTTTGTGTGCTCGTAGGAGAAAGTAGAGACATGCAGCTGGAACAAGATCTAATGGTATGAAATTACAGTCATACTATGTAGTGATATAATTACTAATTAATGTAGTAATAACAGCCTATCAGACAAGAAATCTATCAGCTTATAATCAGGGTGAATAAAGCTTAAGCCTCTATCACAGACAGATGGCATTTAACTGGTACTTAAATGCAAGGCTTCTAAGGCAATAAAAAAAAAAAAAGAGATCATTTTAGAATGTTACGTAGCTGCTTGTAAGCAGCTATGTAACAGTAATAGCCCAATGTAGAAGAGAGATGGAATACTTGTAAGGGCAGAAAGGTAACTCTGGAAGCTTAGCTTCCTGTATGTGCAAGTGTGATCTTGTCCCATAGTCCCATCACGTTTTTAAAATACACACTGCATGCTGGAAGACAATTGACCTAATATTTGCCAGGTGACCAGACACAATATTGATTTGAAATGTCATATAGCTAAATGAAGTCATTTCACTCTGACAGAGAAACAATTCAGAGACTAAAGAGGCAGAAGCCAGACAGATCTTTTTTTCTGGGAAAACTAAGAGAAGATGACAAAACTGTTATGAGTTACTCTGTGTACTTTCAGTAGTAAGAATTGACAAGATGCACAGCTACAAAGCAAAAAAGGACGGCTCTGCCTCATGAATTAGAAGTTTCCTTTGAAACATTTTCTACTTTCCTAAAGAAAAGGTTGTCAAAACACAATGTTTTTAATTACTTTCAGAGATAGTTTCCCTTAAGTGTCTACAGCTGTCCCTTGCTCAATCATTTAAAAAAAAAACAGATGAACTCTCCTAAAAAACATTCTCCTCAGAAGCAACTTTTATATGTCACATTCTCCTTGCTTTCATTCCTTGACAGTTTCAGTCCTTTGAACTTTGGAATGAAAATAGGACGACTGCTTCATAAAACAGGTTTGCTTTACTTAAGAAGCTTAAGATACCTCACAAAATACCTAATAAAGAAATAATATTATAAAAATACACAACACTGTCAACTGCAAGTGTTTCATTCTCTAAAACAGGAAGCATAGGATAGACTGAACCAGAGGAAGAGCTGTGTTCTGCTCTTTGTGTACAGAAATATATCAACATGTCATCACAGAGACAGAATATAAAACCTTGGGCCTTCTAACAGCTTCCAACAGGGGCTTGAAGAATCAGCATCAAGGAAATGACTCTGGGCAAAATTTTCATGCAGTATTTTGTATCTCACACTCTTT
>NW_008610022.1:69457-91560 GCF_000691845.1 Merops nubicus
CTGTTTTCATCCTTCAAGAATCATGTCAGAGAACATACTAACAGCAATATAGCTCAGAGCACTCCTGAAGTCATGCTTTTCCTTGGATTCTGTAAGACATGTAGCACAGCCATCTGTACTTTATAAGTAAAGCCATCAGTACTTTAATAGCATGTAATGGGAACTGAAGTATTAATATTTACATCATCTCAGTTGAATTCTTCAGCTAAAGTACTTCCTGGCTTCTGACTGTAAGTAGAAAATGTGTATCAGGAATATATATTATTAGGAGTTCTACTTCCAAGCACATTTGCAGAAGAACCAGAAGAGTGAAAAAGAGGAGAGTATGTAGTTTTCAAATGCCACTTTAAGTGGCAGAACCCTCTGTTTCTGTTATTCACATTAACAGGATCCAATGCCACCTCAACATGAATCAACCCTATGTTATGCAAGGCCTTGAAAAATAAATACATACATAAATATGTATAAATGGACAACTCTTTAAAAAGTGATATAACAAAGAATTTGGTGGTGTTTAAGAGATATCAGAGTATGATCATATAGATGCATAGACTATCCATGTGTACCTTTTTCTCCATTGATACCTAGAGATTTCAGCTGCTTAATTAAGCTTCAAAAGGTTTGTAAATGCCAGGTCTGTAGAGGACAATATGGCATCCCATGACAAGCCTCTTTCTCCATTTCTGCAGATGTTGCACCAGGCCACTTTTCTCTTCTTTATCTCTAGTCATATCGACCATTTTTAGACAGAACTCTATGTGGTCAGTAAATGGGAGTATGGAAAATGAACAGAGACTTTGCTCATTCCTCTCCTTGGTGCACAGACTACCAGAATTATGCCAAAAAATAGAGTCTGTAAGAGACAGGGCCAGTACCATGCTGAAGGAAGCCAAAAGAAAAGTCAATGTCCTGTTGCTGGCTGATCCTAGAAAAAAATGTGTTTGTGAAGTTGAAAATAATATAGTAACAGCTAACCAACACTGTGTTTCTACATGAACTTTAAAATGCATTAGCCACCTATTTTAAAATTCCTATTATTTAGTTACACAGAACTTCTAACTAGGGCAAATGTTCTAGAAGGACAGTTGTAAATCAGTCTGTGTCAAGTCTTAGATGCTTCTTAGAAACTATCTTGTAGAAGTACCAACAATTTGGCAATTATCCAGAATTTATTCAAGAAACTAATATTGTGTTTAATTGTCAAAAAACTTGTTTTCTGTGTAATAATTACAAAAGGTTGCTGGCTGTTCTCTGGACTGTCAGGCCCACTACTCTGCAGGCTAGAATAAAAATGAGTTTTTCAGCTATTGATCCCAACTGACAGAGACAACAACAGCATTTTACAAGATAGGCTGCTTCTGTCACACACTCATAACAGAAGTTGTGCCTCAAATTCAGCTACGGAATCCTGGTCCACTTTCTGCAGAAGCCTTATTCATCCTTGGAGCATATTTAGAGTTATAGAGTCGGATTACTGAGAAAAAAAAATATTTGCCACTGAAATGGGAGATGAGTAGCAGAAAAGAACCAGAACACTGCACATAAGTTTATAATTAGGGGCCTGATTCTGCAATAGGCTGAGTATTTCCTGAATGGTTTGGTGCTGAGCACTTTTAACTCATCAACTGATGTCATGGGTTTAGTTTATTTAATAACACATCACTGCGGTAAGAGGAAAGAACAGAAGGTTGTTTAATAGGAACTCTGTTTCAATTGCCTTTCAAAGGCAAAAAAAAAAAAGTGTCAGACAACTGGAATTTTTTGTTTGGGCCTACACAAATGCTGTGCCAACCAAGGCATTAGAGCTCGTCACCTGAAGCAGAGGGAAGGCCACACCATGAATTAAATGGCTGGACAGATGCCCAGCAGCTATGTATATAGAGTGAATGCCATAGACTTGCTTTCACACTCAAAGCACCTTCACAGTATTAAAACATGTTGCTGTCCAAGCCACAGAGCCACTTTTCTTGATACTGATTCTGAGGATAATATGCAGCTATGTTGGTTGGGCTTGAAAACTGTCCAGATTGGCTCAGAGGTTGTTTTGCTTCAACTGTCTAACGTGAAAAAATTCTTCCCTCATAAATCCGTATCTTCAAGCATTACATGTTTACCTGTGAGGATGAATGTGCTATGTCCTAGAAAGTCGAGGTCAACAAGTTCATTGAACATTGGAACAAGTTGGCAGGATCATCTAGTTGTATATGAAGGAGGACAGAAACTATGAAACCATAGTGTACCTGAATTACATCTGGTGAGGCGTAAATTCAGCTTTCCAGGAGTTAATTTTTTTTCTTCATTGATTTAAATAGGACTAGTAGGAAAGAAAGAGTTTAGACTTTTAAACTAGGCCTGTGAATTCTATTAAGCAATTTCCAAACTTTCACACCATTCCTTATGTCAGGACAGGATTTTTGGATTCAGTGCATCTTTGCTAAAAAGTACCAAAATAGAAGTTAGCAAATGCTGCTTTGTTTGGGAAAGGTCCATTTAAAGTTTTAACAACAAGGAAGCACACAATTTAGTTTTGAAGTCTAACAGCTCTGGAACATCAGGTCTATTTTGCGGCATTTAATTAGTGTATGGAATAAACTCATAGTATTAGAAGTTAATCATATTCCACAATGGCAACAGAGAGTAGTAAACTAATAATGTTTTTCTATTCCCCAATCTTCTATTAGTTTTAAACCTTTGAAATCCAGAAACCTGGACTGCAAGCTTGCAGCTCTGATGCTTCTTAAAGCCTGACATCAAAGACTGCTTTTATACTTGTAACTATCATTGCTCAAAGCATCATCTTAACCTAATATTTCACTTTCCTTTGCTGAAGAGACCAGGCTAGCAATGGCATACAGTTCACCAAGCTCTGAGGTCTGCTGAGCCCAACTAAATCTCAAAAGTATAGGCAAGCTGTGAAAACTACAGGATTACTTAATAACAAATTCTATCTACAAAAGGCAATTTTTGGAGTTCACATTCAAAGACAGTGTCAAACCTTCACAAAGATCTTGAATTTTTACAGCTAGTCATAGTGAACAAGATTTATTGATCTTGTCCTCAGATACTTTTTCCAATTTCACTCCCAGCTGAGTGAGGTCTATGAAAATCTTCTACATATTCATCAATACTTTATTATATACATTCTTAGTTTCAGTCCTCTGTGCTGGGTTTCTTTATTTTCAAGGTTTACCTCAAATCACAGTTCATATGAGTTGATATTAAAATAAATATCCAGTGCCTCTCTCAGTTCCTGCTTGCTTAAATCACCCACACTTGTCACAACCAGCCCCCTTACATAGTAGACAGGACATCAGTACGGTATCAATAACCCATTGGCTGGCTCAGTTTGGCTATCCCAGCTGTGGGCCTCTGCCAGCTTCTAGTGAAAATTAACTCTATCCTATACAAACCCAAGACACCTGGACTTTAAACCCTCCTTGTCACAAGCAAGAGAAAAACAGAAATTACTTTTGTAAGGTTGCAATGAAGAGGTCAGACATTGAATTCTCTCTCTTTACAATGTGAAAAATCCTTATAATCCCGTATTCATCTCTCTTTTGTTATTTAATTCCAAATTTTTTATCACTTAGTGTTGCTAGTAGATGACAGAAAATTGTGGGTGAAGTGCTATTGATTTCCTTAAGAACGATATGGTCCCCTATAATCTATTATTAAGAAGACAGGATTATTTTTGTCTTCTGGCTCAGATGGCTGACATTCATTCAGTTTCTTATAGAATAAGCCCCCAGGCCAACCAGTTTTGATAGAGTCAAAATACAACTTTTTAAAAATTAAAACAGATCCTTGATTCTGTGGATATCTGCCTCACATTTATCTACGTGACCTGTGAATGCTGATGTCATCTTAGTTTTACTGCAAATATTTGGAGAACGGTAACATTAAAGTTAGCGAAAAAGCTCCATCTTTTTTAACCCATTTTCCTCTTCTTTACAGGAGTTTTTAAATCTTTCCATTTGTTTGCATATATTATAAACCTTTAATGCTACTACATCACAAGATACTCTGGTAGTTTGTTGCAGCACAAGAAATTAGAGAATAATACTTAACAACAGCACTTTCAAACAATGTCATGCAACAACATAGTGATTTTCTATCACTATTTGTTACTTCAAGGTGCTAGAGTTACTGCACTCCTTCCTGGTCTTCCCAGACAGGCAGGAGGTACACCTTATTATTATAATATTTTTACAAAGTTGTAGGAATGTCACTGGTTTTGAAGTGCCTTTAAAACCGGATACTTCTGTTTTTCACCTTTTTTGATCAAATTTGATCAAAATTTGCACATTACAAAGTTGCACAAAAATGAGTGTTGTGATCAAGTGATCTTAATTCTTTTCAAATAGGAAACAGTGAACTACACTGTTTTAATAAAACAAAAAAAATGCCAATATTACTCTCCCTTATAATTGATAAATGCTTTATATAGTTGAGGAGTGGGACACATGCAATGCAAAATTCCACTATCCTATTAATATATCTGCATTTTTCAGGACAAATCAAGCATAGAGATTTGAAGAACACAGAAACAGAAGTATGGACAAGATGTTTACAACTTACCTAATATTTAAAAAATGTAACAGCTGGCCCAGGAACCTTCCACTTTCCAAACACAAACTGCAGAATTTACCAAAAACTAGCTATTATTTTTATTTTTTTTATTCAGAAAGATATCTATCAGTCTGAAATAAACTTGACTTGCACATACCAGGATGAATACCAGCAATTCCAGTAATGGTTAATGTTCACTGACAAGACCTAAGGATTTCAGTTCAAGCTACTCAAAGTATATAAAAAAAAAAAATAAAAGTGGACCTGTCAACCTTGGTTAACACTGCCTACATGTATGTGACCAAGTGTAAGCATTTATGAATGCACACTAAGGCTTATTAAATAAGATGTAAAACTGGGATATGGTCTTCCAATACACTTTTCTAACCAGTGCATTGAATTCAAGCAATGGTAGTTGTAGGTTCAGAGTCTATTCTTTGTCTTTGTACTCTTGAAATCTATAGGAATGTTTCCATAAGGGGATGCTCCAGAAGATAAGGGTTTCCTTGAAGTCAATTACATGAAAAAGCTATTTGCAAAAGGAGAACACTGAACTGACTTGTTCAAATGAAGCTGCCAAGTCCTGAACACTTAGACCATAAAATGCATGTTATAGCCATTACTATTGATTTGACTAATGTTTTCTTTAAAGAATACTATGTCGATTCACTCTTATGGACCTAAATCACTCTTATGCTGTCATCATCCTCTATTTGACCAATAGTTCAAGTAAGAGTCAAATCTGATTGATTGAATTTGAGTCATATTCTTGCAGCCATTATGATATCCACTGTCAGTCATCACAGGTTTGCTCCACAGTCAGTCCACACCAGACTAATGCCAGCATGCTGAAATGTTTTCAGATTGCCATACACAGAAATTTTGCTTTCTCTCGTTCTCTACTTAAACGTTCTCTACTTAAGGCTACACCACCTTCATGAGCTTAAAACTGGAAGCATAAATAAATTGCAAAGACAATCTGAAGCCATCCTGTGACAGTTTCTTAAGATATGTAGACAGTTTAGTATAATGTGCATATCTATTGATATATGAAATGCCACATGGTGTCTGACAAATGTACATAGAGCAGTGGCTTTCTCTGCCAATGGCTAGAAAAGGACAAACCCCTACAATTTCTAGTAAAATATAATAAAATAAATAGCAAATATTTAGTATGGGCAAAAAGGAACTTCCTTTGAGTTCTCAACAGTAAATGGTTTTATAACCATCAGTACATTTTTCCTTGTATCTTCCCCTATTTTCTGTTAAACTCCATATTCTTCTTAGTTCCGTAGCCATCTTATTAATCTCTCAGCATCCACGACACACCCTGGCAATAAGTTTCAGATGCTACATATACATTTTCTTTTTTGCTTTCTAGATCTTTTAGAAATTCTAAAATTTAAGAAAAATTTTAGAAATTTAATTTAGAAATTTAAAAATCTTAAACTTAAACTTTTAGTCTATCTAAATGTGGATTTGTTCTGCTACTAAAAAAATAACCGGGAGAGCTCAGTGGGTTTATTCCGTATGTCCCATTTCAGATTTTTACAACACTCCTTATTCATCTGCTTTTAAACATTAAGCCTTTACATTTTTTTTCTCTGTAAAAGTCTTTGCACGTCATAGGTCATTTCCTGTCTTTTGGCCTTTTCTTTTTCTGCATAAGTATCAGTCTGTTCTCTGAAAATATTTGGTCATTTTACCTGCTTCCTAACAGAATTCTGCTTGTACCCTGCGAACAGCTTACACTGCACTTGAAGCTACCCCACACATCTGTATGCACTTGTGCACTAGCATGTTGAATGAGAGATCTGATTTCTACAGAGGTGCAATAAGAAAGGACAAAGGGAGTCATACACTGAGATACAATGAGGTCTATAAAATCTTCAATGTATTAGACAAGTCTGTTTGATTTGCTCGAAGTTCCAAGACCCTTAATTTGGCCTAAAGTTAGTATTAGTTAGTTCTACTTAATCCATCACAGCTATGTTAATTGACATAAACAGATCATTACTGCACTTCAAGGGAAATCAAGTTACAAGTCAACAAACAGAAGAAAAGAATGGCCACAAGCAGCAATTAGGGAGAAAACATACTGTGTTCAGCTCATGACTGTGATTAAGACTAGTTTATACCTAGCTAGCTGGTACTTGGGTACATGCAAATGAACCTGCAGATGATAAATAGGAAATTATTAGGAGTTTTTTTCTCAGTCACAGATACTACATTCAAGAAGGAAACTGTTGGTGAAGGTGTTCCAACAACTTTTTCCATGAACGTCAATTAAATTGCTGTAGTGAACAACCATATCTTTCTGTAAATTACTAGAGTAACAGGCTTATACAGAGCACAACATGTCATTCTCAGTGCATCCAAACTAGTACTTACTCAAATGTTCCTGGTTTTCAGCTGTCTGAGATTTGCACCCAGAAAAGGGCAAAAAGTTATTGTAAGTTCAACTTTCATCAGGAGGATTAGAATTTGGCAACTGGGAAGAAAACACATGAGTAAGACACCTCACGTCTCTTTCTTTTAAATCAGAGCCCTTTCCTGTGATAAATAACATTTCTTTTAGTAACCAGATGTCTGGGAACCCTAACTGTGAAGGATACCTTAGTGGAGGAAGACCATCTGATGTAATAAGAAAGAGATAGTTGACAAGAGGGAAGTTCAAGCTAGAAAGCTCTTCATTGGAGTATCTATAAGGCAATCATTAATTAAATAAAAGAAACTCAAGACATTCAGGATCTAGAAATGAAACTCACGATCTGATATTTAAAGGATAAAAACCACTAGCTTGAATTCCCACATGAATTGTTTGCCCTCACACTAATGGACATAAATAGTTATGAAAAATTCATTATCCATATACATATGTAGATTTAATTTCATTAAAAGCTAACTTTTCAATGCAAGTAGTTTGACAGCAGCACCCCCTTACTCCTCACACACAAATCTAAAGGCTACACAGCCTCTTCAGAGACTGAACTTTAGCTGACTCTTTTTCTGTCATCATCCTCTAACTGCTTTGATGTTACTGGAGATTACATTGAGGTATGATTAGAAGGGATGCTGGAATTGTGCCCACCTCTCCTCCTAGGATTTTTAAGTTAGATGTGAGTAGAACTTTCAGATTTTGGCAAAGGATGAAAGACTAAAAATATGAAGCGTGCAAATGTGAAGTGCTCATCACGCTCTCTCTATCAACTAGACCCCTCACAATTTTCTTCAGTGCAATACTTCACAGGACAATCTCCTGAAATGAAACCATAGAGTTAAAAAAAATACATATTTAGTATCAGGTACCTTTTGCAAAGATCCTGATAGTAATTTTTTTTGCCCACTTCCTCAATTGGGATTAAAAAAAGAGGCAAGAACATGTTATTCTAAGGGCAAAATGGCTTGAAAGCATTTTTTTTTTTTTTTTTTAAATGTTCTACTAGAAAAACAGACCTTTCTTGGTAAAGGTTAGTAGAGTGCATATATTCATAAAGGAAAGGGACTGCTTGCATATTTCTCAGTCTCCATGGGTTCACATGGTGAAGGAAGTCCATTCTGGGATGGCTTTTTAACGATCTCCAGCTGAACCTCCTGTGTGTTCCACCAAACTCGGTACTTGTTTACGTATATGAGGAGACTGATTTCCTTTTCCTACTCCACCAAAGACTATCTGCATTATCATGGTTATACAAACAAAAATTATTTCCGCTCACTTTTTGAAGCTGTTCAGTTCTTCACCAGCTCCTCTCTTTCATAACATTGTGAACAGGGAAACTTAACTGAAGATGGGGATGGGATTATGTTTGGCACACATCCTTTGAAATAAGCTTTGAGAAAGCAAATTCTCTATGGAAGGAATCAGATATCCAAAAGAAGTAAAGCCTGCAATTGAAACACCACTACATCTAAACAGATGGTAACTCAGAAGGTGCTAGGAAAACAAACAAACAAACAAACAAAAAAAACACAACCACAACCACAATGAGAGGAGGAGGAGGTTTTTGTGACTCAGGATGGTTAAAAAGGTTACAGAGCTTTGGGCAGTTTTTACACATTATGTCTTCCTCTTATCTATTACTGTCTGCGTGAGGGAAATAGAAGTTCCTGATGCATTTCAACCTTCTTTGAATGGTATTGGCCGCACCATTATTTTCTCCTCCTAACTGGGACAGTATCATGCAGATTTTCAGCCATTACTGGGATGTCATTCACATCAAAAAGAGGTAACAATCCCACCTTCTTTTATCCTGAATCCTGCTACTGTGTACCAGTCAGGTGAGGAACACATTTAATCCAGTCTTTGCTTGCATGGACCATGTATTGTCATCCCAGTTTATAAACACTGTAAAATTTTGTGCTTCAAAAAGATTATATAAAACCAGTAATTTATACATTAGAATCTTAGCTTTGCTTTTGCTGTGAAATAGCCTCTCACAAAACAGTCAGTAAGGACAACACTTGAAAAACAGTACCCTGCAGTGTGATGGTATGCATTACTCCTGAAGAGTAAACAACACACAGTGGATGCCAGTTCTTCTAGTACCACACAAGAGTTGGAACCTTGTAAGCTGCAGGTCCCACAAACCCTTCAAAAACCTTTGCAGAAAGCCACTGCTCCCTTAATTCATGCCTGCACATCATCTCTCATATTCTGCAGAGCCAACCGAAATAAAACATCTGATTGTCCTTTCTTTAGGAGATCCTTGGTGACCAAACATTTCAATCAGCAATAAAACTGCTGAAGTAACCTTTAGCTATTAAGCACAGCAGTTTGGAATTTATTATTTTTAATATAATCAAAGTGTTAAATGTGAACTTTCCTGGGTTTATCAGAAAATTAAGTTTTATCCAATTACTACATGATAAAACTAATTCTCACTAAGACCTTTTGAGTGAGCTGCGTTAATTCTCCATTTTGACCATCTGCCAATGTAAAACTTTGCTCAGATTAATAGTTATTAATAGTGTGAGGCCTGTACGGAAAACAAAAACATGTAATCATCTTTTTTTTTTTTTCTTTGACTTCATTTTTTCCAGATCACCAACAACGGTAGGACAACAAGAGAAAATATGTCTTCATGTTTTATGAATGCTATGGTAAGTACAGAGCTGAATGTTTTGCTGCGTATGGTGCAGCACCACCATGGAGCAATCATTTCCATGAGGCACAATTTTTCCTGTTTGATGCTGTAGTCTGAAGAGAGTAAGGATTGAGCAAAGGGATTTAGAGTTAGCTTTCTTAATTTGTTTATGGAGCTCAGCTGGTCATTTTCTGCAAGATCACCAGTATGCATCAGGTTACTCACCAGAACTTCAAAAGACCATGGAAACTAGAGAAGCAATGACTACTTCATAAACATGCTCTTCTTATTACCTATTACCACAGTTAGGCCAGTGGTGTCCTAACTGTTGCTCAACAAGTAACACTTTGCACACAAGAACCTCCACCATTTCTAATACCACAACCAATAAGAGGTAAAGCCAAGGACCCTAGAGAGACTTTGAGCAGATGACTAGACTAGATGACCTCCAGAAGTCTTTTCCAACTCTCATGATACTATATAAGTGACATGCTTCAACAGTGTTACCTGTTTAGTATTGTTGGTTATAGCCCAGAAGTAATAATAACAAAAAAAAAAATTGGTACAACTACTTAGATCTTCACATTTAGTAAGATTTGGCTTAACAGTTCTTTTCCTTATTAAATCCACTAATATTTTCTAAATATATGACCTTTCCATGTGGTAAGATTTAGTCCATATTCCTCGAGAAAAAAAATAAAATACTACCAGATATCTAATTATGTATGCACTGCTTCTCAAACTCACAAATGTTTTCTGAGTTCTACCCAACTCATAGCGTTGTAAAGCAAAACACTTCAAAAGATCTAAGTTTGCATATTTCATTATTACAGTAAAAAATGACAAAATAAAAGCATTTTGAAGAAAACTAAAAGAGCTTCCTCACACAACAGGGTCATTTGAATGTGAAATTGGGTGTTTTCAGCTGTAAATTAAATAAATTAACATTTATTCAAGAGATAGAGAGAAAGCTATGGAAAATCAGGCAGTTACATAAAGTGTCTTTTGTTCTTAAATGAATGAGACAAAAACAAATATCCCAAGATTAAGAACACTTAATAAAAAAAAAGTATACTGAAAAACAGCTGTTCCAGAATTGCCTGATCATTTGTCTGGACTTTTGGGTGCACAGATTCTGGAATATATGTTAGTGTAATAGGTCCTGACTAAATCAGCTGCAGTGAAAACTAGGCTACCAGTAGGAAATACGTGTATTAAATTATTTGCCACTTTCCAAGCACTGTCCTCAGTTCCTTATGTATTATGGTAAAATTCCCTGGGCCATGCATTACCTCCCACCAAGGTTTGATTCTGCCCATATGAAGGCAATGGGTATCTTGCTTCTCCACTTCAAGTGGAGAATGGCTAAGTTCTGAACTTGGTTTACCTAAACTATGAAAACAACCTCAGGTTTATCACAAATTGAAGGCTTGGCTAACACGGTACTATTTTTCCCACTACAACTCTTGACCTGTAATCCAGCTACAGTCATAAGTTCAAAATTTGTTCTTAATAACAACAGTGAAATCCATCCCCCACTGAAGCCTGGGAACATGTGTAGATCCACAACCATGAGATTTCCATGAGGAAACTCTCTCAAGAAATGCTCATAAATCACCTAAAGGAGACTGTCCTCTCCATCACACTGTGCCTGAGCAGAGACTGAATCATCACACTTGCTCTGGCTCCTGACAGCAAGCACTGACTTTGCAGCAGGACATTTCCTTGGACAATGATTCTCTAGTACTTCTCAGAATAGGGTTTTCTGAGAAAGAATGTCCATCATTGGAATAATGATATATTTTGGGGATATTCTTTAGAGGGGAGTAAGGAAAACATGCCTTTGCACTCTATATGCCTTTTGCCTACTATGGCTCTGCTTCTTCTGAGGGATGGTATCTGCACTACAGAAAATCTTACAACCTAAAGTGCTGGATGCAGTCAAGCAGAAGCAAAGATCACTGTTGCTATAAATATCTGGTGGAACTCTGACACATAATTTTATCCTGAATTTTCATAGAAAAAAAACCACGATGCTTGTATTCTAATGCTGCACATCCAAATAGGAATAAATTGCAATAAATACATTTGTGATTCTCTCACAGTCTTGTCTGTTTCTGTATTCAAGCTACAGCAGAAAGCATGCTTTGAATCAAGAATTCAGCAGTCACCCATCTTTTAGCTGGGTGGGTCACCCTGACTAACCTCAGATAATTTTTTTGCACAGCTTCTTCAGGAAAGGTAGCAAGTGGCCAGGTAAAAATCTCTAGCCTTCTGATCAGGAAATTCTGTTGGACATGCATGTGACTATCTTCCAGAAAAGCTGAGAATTAAATTCCAAATATGCTCAAGCAACCACTCTCTACTCACAAAATAAAGAATAAGCCCAACTTGTGCTTTGAGGATAAAAAGGACATCAGCAAGTACCTCCAAGAGGCAATTCAATGCTGCAGATGCTGCATAGGAAGATGTGGCTCTCTAGACTAGCGGAAAAGTCTGAGGAATAGGATTTAAGATTGTCCCCCACCTCAGTTTAGCTATTGGCCTAAATTCCTTCTTAGCAGATGACCTTTGCAAATCTTACACTTCAAACTCACTGTTGAGGTAGCGTAATAACAGAAAATGAGTTCTGAATCCTAATCCAGGTATAAAGTGCCTGAAAAACTAAGTGTTATGGTGTCAAATTTTACTGAATGTGGCCTTTAATGTTTGGGGTTTTTTTTTCCTCATTAACAAATAAAAACATAACGGGCAAATTATCAAAATATTGCCAGCTTAGAAATCAAGCTGTATCAATTATCACTTAAATAATCTAGTGCAAACTCAGATATACTTTCCTTCCAAAGGTCAGTCTTGATTTCTTTAAATAAAAGGCAGACACAAGGTTAACAAAATATCTGGAATAAAAAAATATTTTGAAAATATTTTTGTAGAACTTAGTTTATCTTTCAGGTATAAATTTTGGATTTAAAACATGTAAAATAAGAAAAGTCCAGCAATTGACAAGATGTGACAGTGAAAATTCTGTTCCTGCTCCACCCTGTCCTGCCTAAATGTTAAAATGAACAGTAGCAGGAAGGCATGTGTGCTCTTAGTACAATTTCTTCTTGTTTACAATTTCAGTAGGCTAAAATGACTCATTGTTCTGCACAAAATGAGAACTGTGTGCTCACAAAAGATGTTTTGGTACTATCTGAAAAGTTTCAGTAAATTAGAATGTCAAAATGATATACACACTTACTTTGAATATAAATTTGAAAATGATGGTGCCTACAAGAATGTTAAAAGATATACAGTTTCTTAGAATTCTGTTTCATGCTGATAAGCTAGGGGACATCTGTTTTACTTCATAACTGTTCAAAGGGCAGGTGTTATAAAACTAAATTAAGACCATTGCAATACTTGTCTCTCAGGAATTTCTAGAATAGAACACTTTTCAGTGTTATAAAACTCGCACGTAGCATTTCAGAAAATGTTAAGAACTCCTTTTGTCACAAGTTTCTCTTTATACACATAATAAATACACAGAGTTTTTATGACAGGCTCCTATATTAAAACAAACTGAAAATATACAGTTTTCATAATTTCCTGTACTAACCATATGTGTGACAGTTTAAGTGATAATTTCAAAGGCAGAAGAATAAGATGAGCACTTTGTGCTTGAAAACTACTCCAAAAATTGATTGTAAAGCGTAATTCTGCTCAAACTATGTTTTGGCCGTTATTATAAAGTCTGTAGAAAGAATACTTATTTTCTCAGTTTAATAAAATAGCTTTTTCTCTTCCCTTTAAAAAGTACCATATATTTAAGTAAATTTTCATATCAGTTGGAGAATCATACAATATATAAACACAAATTCCAATACATATTACAGATGATGTCCATACACCATGAAGGATTGAATCTACTCTTCAGCCTCAGTGATGAAACAAACTGATTCCACTTGAAAAAAAAATGAGGCTAAAGGGTCTTGCACAAAGAATGAACTTCTAGTCTGAAGATGCATTAAAGTAGATAAGGAGGCTAGAATCTTTGCTTCATGAATGAAAATCAAATGGAAAGACAACATGTTCCTTCCTGTAAGTGTTTCCATAAAAAAAAAATTTTTAGAAAAGCTATTAGAAAGGAAAGAAGTCTAGTCCTCTTGGCTATTTAGAAAGAAATATTCCAGGAAAGAATATTTGTGTTTTCTAGTAGAGAATACCAGCACAGCAGAAGAGGGCTTTTCACTTTTTTTGAAGGTCATGAAAGAGGTACAGCAACAGGCGTTTTAACAAACAATATCCTTTCAACTCAAAATCAAGTAGCAAAACACACCACAAAAAAATATACAGACAAAAGTGTTCACAGTAACTTTACCAGTGATTTCTGTATTGACCCAAAATTTCCACCTAAATGAACACCTATTTAAATGACAATATCAGGCTATGAACAAAAATTCCAACTTAGGTCTGTGTGCAAGCCTTCTGATGATGTTAAAGATACTCTTGTTTTGTTATTTTTCACACACGAGGAAGACATACAGGTAAGGAAAACAGTCCTTACCTTTGTAAAAATCAAAATTCAGTGTACCCAGGAGCTGTGAAATAGTACCTTTATTCCTCACTGTATATGGACCTACATGCAGGGACAAAATAGGGAAATGAAAACTATAGTGGAAAGTCTGAATGGACAGTTATCACAGACTCCTATTCTCACTAAGATTTATATAATAAGCAGAAATACAAAAATCCCCATAATACTTGTGTGGAATATAATTTTTAAGAAATTGAATGGGGTCAGAAGTGTTGGCAATTTCCCTGTGTTTGCTGTCTTTTCTCCATGAGGTTGGCAGAGAAGTTGGAGTTCATAACAGAAATTTTTGCTACTTCACAACACACCTCATTATGAAAGGGATTTATAAAACTCATGCTGATCATAGCCATGGGGGCTTTCTTACAGAAAATGCAGCAGATGGACAGGTAAGATTCCTAGAATTTCAGGCAGAATGTAAATGAGAGCAGAAAAGGAAAAGACTTGTTAACTTCTTGAAATAAAGCCCCCTTCAGTCACTTTGGCCTGTTGCTGCTTGAAAAATCATCTAGATCAAAAACTATTTCAGGGGGATTTGCTGCAATTTTAGCCTTAAAAGAGGCGTTTCAAAATTTTTGAGGGAAGTCACTAGAATATATTGGAACAACAAAACATCACTGAAAATAGTCAGCTACCCAATAGACAAAACAAGTCTATAGTCAACTTGCATTGTTATTAAAATAAAACTATTTTGGCCACAGGGAATCCAAACTAATCCCATGTGAATTAACATGTTTAGCAACAGGGACTGGCCACTGGGAAGGAATATAGGAACGTTGCCAGAGTATGCAGGGATGCAACAAGGAAGGCTAAGGCCCTCTTGGAATTAAATCTGGCAAGGCATGCCAAAGACAATAAGGGCTTCTTCAAGTACATCAGTAGCTAGAGGAAGACTAGAGAAAACATGGGCCAACTGTTGAATGATCTGAGTGCCCTGGTGACAAAGGATACAGGAAAGGTGGAGTTACTGAATGCTTTCTTTGCCTCTGTCTTTACAGCTAAGGTTGGCCTTCAGGAATCCTAGTCCCTTGAGGTAAGACAGAAAGCCTGGAGAAATTAAGAGTTTCCCTTAGTCACGAAGGATCAAGTTTGACATCAGTTAAGCAAACTGGACACCCACAAATCCATGGGCTGACAAATGCTGTGCTGAGGGAGCTGGCAGATGTTATAGTTAAGCTGCTCTCCATCTTTGAAAGGTCATGAAAAACAGATGTCCCTAGGGACTGGAGGGAAGCCAATGTCAGTGCAATCTTCAAAGAAGGCAAGGAGAAGGACCCAGGGAACGACAGGCCAGTCAGCTTCACCTTCACCATTGGAAAGGTGATGGTGCAGCTCATTCTAGAGATCACCTCTAAGCATGTGGATGAAAAGAAGGCTGTCAGGAGTGGTCAGAATGGATTCATCAAAGGGAAAAACACTTGACAAATCTGACATCCTTCTAGGATGGCATGACTCACTGAGTAGATGAGGGGAGAGCAGTGGATGTTGTCTACCTCAACTTCAGCAATGCTTTTGACACTGTCTCCCATAACATCCTCACAGGGAAACTTAGAAAGAGTGGGTTTGATGAAGTAGATTGGGAACTGGCTGAACAGAGCTCAGAGAGCTGTGATCAGGAGAGCAGAGTCTAGTTAGAAGCCTTTACCTAGCGGTGGCCCCCAAGGGTCAATGCAGAGTCTAGTCTTGTTCAACATACTCATCAATGACCTGGATGAAGAGACAGAGTGTACCCTCAGCAAGTTTGCTTATGATACAAAACTGGGAGGAGATGCTAACACACCAGAAGGCTGGACTGCCATGCAGTGAGACCTGGACAGGCTTGAGAGTTGGGTGGAGGGGGACCTACAAGGGTAGAGTCCTAAACCTAGGGAGGAATAATTCCAGGCAGCAGTACAGGTTAGATGTTGACCTGCTGGAAAGCAGTTCTGCAGATAAGGACCTGGGAGTCCTGATAGACACCAAGTTAACCATGAGCCAGCAATGTGCTCTTGTGGCCAAGAAGGCCAGTGGTATCTTGGGGTGCATTAAGAAGAGCGTGGCTAACAGCTCAAAGGAAGTTCTCCCACTATCTGCCTAGTGAGGCCACATCTGGAGCACTCTGTCCAGTTCTGGGCTACCGAGTTCAAGAGATACAAGGAACTACTGGAGAGAGTCCAGTGGAGGGTCATGGATACAATTATGGGACTGGAACATCTCTCTTATGAGAAAAAGGCTGAGAGATTTGAGTCTGTTTAGCCTGGAGAAGAAAAGACTCAGCAGGGAATCTTATCAATATTGATAAACATCTGAAGAGCAGCTGTGAAGAGGATGGGAGCAATCACTTTTCAGTGGTGCCCAGTACCAGGACAAGGGACAACGGGCACAAAGAGGAGCATAGGAAGTTCCATCTGAGCACAAGGAAAAACTTCAAGAGCACTGGAACAGGCTGCCCAAAGAGGTCATGGAGCCTCCTTCACTGCAGAGATTCAAAACCTGCCTGGACATGATCCTGTACAACATGTTCTAGGTGAACCTGCTTTGGAAGGAGGACTGAACTAGATCTCCAGAGGTCCCTTCCAAACCCTACCATTTTGAGATTCTGTGACTTTATGAACAGCGTTTATTACTTCATTTCCAAAGTAAATGTCATCCAAAAAGGATTTATAGTTACTTTGATTTCTGTTTCACACAGAAAAATTCCCTAACAATTTTGCAAAGATGAGAAAAGCTACAGAATTTAAATACATTTTTAAATGTTGTGTGCATTTCGTTGTATCATAGATATGCATTCTACTTCATAGAAACATCATATGAAGCTACAAAGGGAGTGGTCAAAGTGCAATTGCTTGGCCAAACATCCCAATGGCTCACCTTGGAATAGCTGTTAATTTAAAAGACAAGTTAGAACAAGGCAGCAGAAAAGAAATAGAAAAATAAGGCAGATGGAAGAGAGAAAGCGAAGAAACAGAAATCTTTAAATTAAATGTTAAATTCTTCTCGCATAAAGTTGAATGACTGCATATAATACATTAAATCCTCCTCAAATGGATTCATTCCTAAGCATTCAAATAAATCAATTGATTGGTGGTAATTTAATCTCAATATATATTTATAAAAGGAAAACAGTAATTAGAGCTTTATTCTAAAGAGACAACCATGTAAAACATTAGGTTATGCTGAGAGGCTGAAACCATAGTACCTTTTTTGTAAACTCAAACCATTTTACAACAAAATAAAAAAAATTACATAAAAATTCACCTCTATTCTGTAAACCATACTGTTCCTTGAGAATGTGTATGTATATGTATTGAGAAATATGTATACACATATGTATTGAGAAATGAGGAAAGAAAGGCACAGACATAGGTACAAAGAAAAACTGTATAAACATTACTTCTCTGACCACTATGTGAAAAGCTCATTGCTGATTCTTATTCATATTTTATGTTAAATTGTATAAAAAGGTATTGGGAAGAAAAGATAAGTTTACTTGCACAACATTATAAATCAATATAATATACTTAATATTTTTAAAGTCCTAGTTGAATTCCAATAATACAGTATTACACAGATGTCAGTTGACTATCATATGGGTTGGATAGGTAATTTATAAAACACAAATTGCAAGGAAGTGCCAAACTGTTCACAAGCATTTCAAGAGTCCTGAGAATTTTCCAAACAATGAATCAAAAAGAAAAGGAAAAAAAGCATCAGCCCTAAGAGACTGTTGCCTTGTGTGGTTTATATAGTTTCAACAATCTTTCATCTCTAATAATCATTAGGAATGCTTATTCCTCCTATTGCTCTGAAGAGGCATCTTCCCCAGGATGTTCTTCTTACTTAAAGCTGGCAGAAAGCTAAACTAATGGGGGACAAGAAATATAAATGTGTAAATGCAATGGTCACTGTTATGTTTCTATTACCATTGGATGTGCCACTGCGCCTAAGAAATTTCAGTTTCCTTTTAGACATGGATTTATACCAGTCTTCTAATAAAATGGCATTTGCAGTCAACCACCCAATTATGGACAAAATATAAATAGCAATATACAAGTTTTATAAAAGTCACAAATGTAGAAATGCCAGGGTAAGTAAAGAAACTGGATAAGATTGGGTTAGTAAGGATGAAGATGGGATTAGTGTATACATATGAGATTCAAAGAGTAAACAAAAATTTGATTAGAAAATGTGATTGCACAGATAAAGGAATTGCTAACGATAACTTATTATATCCAGCAATTGTTTGGTTTCACTATTATTTGTCAGATATACTTCATTCTGATAAGCACACAGGACACATGGCAAGAAAAGAAGAGTCTCTGCTCTACCATATCTCTCCATAGTAGCACTGATGTGAGTCATCTTTCTCTGTTCTGATAAAAATTTTCACATTACTTGGAAAACACCTGCCATCCTCAAGACTTTTACGCCTGTGGAAAACCTTGAAATTTACCCATGAGTCCAAATGTTACTTAGAGAAGGAAAAGGGACTTACAGACAAAAAACCCCATACTTTTCCTAATCCTGCAAAGTGAGCATACACAGACAGTATTTTCTATAAAATAAACTCTGCTAATGCAGAAGAATCGGAAGTGTAAATCCTCTTTCAAGAACCCTACATTTCTGCATTTCAGTTTATCTGTTACTATTGAGGTTAACTAATGCTTCTGATTTTTAGAAACATGTTTACCTTTACTTAAAGTTCTACCGAATCTGGGACAATGGACACATTTTCTATGTTGTTTCTCTTTGTATTTCATTGTATTTCATCAGTTCTCAGAAGAATCTAATCAGAAATGCATGATTTTCAGTTTTAAATGTGGTTACCTTTATGCTCCTGTGCTTTATAAAAAGGAAAAAAATCAATCACTGGTTTTCTGACATGAAGATAACTTCACCATTTGGTAAAATTCACCTAAATTGGGCCACTCTGTTAAAAATAAACCAGTCAGAGAAAATCACAGAATTGTCCATGTCCACAAAAACAATGTTCTCCAGGAGCTGGAATTAAACAGAAGTGCCCAAATTCGTCCACACATCTGCCACCACTAAATATCTGTGAAACCCACTGGCTACATATCTCATTCTTGTTCAGTGTTACTCCACAGAGAAAACTGCAATTTTCTATTGATTATTCTGTTAGCTCAATACATTTGCATAGCAGTTTGCTGATTTCCATTCTTTGAATCTGTACTTCACTGAGGTGCTGCACTAGGGAGTTTCTGGGGCCTCCAAGTCCTTTTTTATAAGCTAAAAAATTATCCCCACAAAAATACATTAGAAAATATTGAGTGTACAATCAATCACTTAAAAGTTAGGAACTGCTTAAATTACCACTGTTTCTAACTGCATTATGATATAACCTGAAATTATATAGCCTTTTCTCCACAGGTTCTCTTCATCTAATGTCACACTTATTATGAATTCCTGTGCAATGCTGACAAATCATTTAAATTGAACATTTCACAGTCTGCCAGTAGAGTGTGATTCTAGATGACAAACTTACTACCTTCAGCCTTGTGTACAGAAATACTGATCAGTCACAAATGTACCTAAAATATACCAGAAGTCATATCCAAACACATGAAATATTTAGTGCCAAATTCAGTGAAGTCCCACTATGAATGCCCCAAGCTAGATACTTAAAAATTATGTTTATTTTTACCTCTTTTGCTGACTGCATGTCCCAGTAGGAAGGATAAGACCATAAGCAGTATACATCCAGGAAAGACTTTACCATCCCCTTCCAAAGCATATAAGAAAGATACAAGTTGGCTAACAATGAGAAGAATAAAATTGATCAATGTATTCACTTGTGCTACATAGTGCAGTAAAGACAGGAGTGACCCAAGTTACAGACCAGATCACAGGAGAAGGAATAAGCCAGGTTATCAGCCCAATTCCAATCATATAATAATTGCCAAGGAAAAACATTATTACATACGCAGTCCTCTCTCTGTACTAGTCTTGATCTTTTCCCACCAGCATTGAGAACTCTACATGCAGTGGACTGTCAAGGAGCCCTTCCAGTAACAAGAAGCCCTACATAGGAGACCCATTGCACAAATAAACTTCCACCACCCACAGCAAGCAAAGACAGCTTTTATATTATTAATTTTAGAGGTGGGACACCTGATGTTAATGCTAAAGAAAGGGCACCTGGTGGTGGTTTCCTAACTGGTTTTCACCCAAGGTTGGCCAGGCTTTGAAAAAAAAACAAGAGGAAGGTCTTTCCTGCATTGTTGTGGACATCATCCATATGACAACCCTGATTCAGGGTTTCGCGTTTAGATCCCAGTATTCCGCCTCACTTTTCCAAACAGTATTCAAACTTCTTAACACAGTGTAAATTCTCTAGACTGCTGTGAAATTCTTAATACCAAACAGACAGTCCTAGCTTCCCTTTGCTGGGAAAATTGGCAGCCAGGGTCTAGCAACCTTGTGGAGTGATTGGCTTAAGCCACCAGTTGTCATCTTGAATGGCAATCACTGCAGATAGCAGGAACACATTCCGTTATCTTGTTTTCCCCTTCATTAAATAATGTTAATAATGTTTCCTTCTTTTGCATAGTTGTGGTGAAAATGAGTAATATCTGTACACATCTGAAAGATTATTGATGGATGTAATAAAAAGGTGGATGGAGGAATTAATCACTTTCTCTAAAAAGCAGAATTTGAATCATGTGTAATGTATGTGGTGCTGGACTGTTTTATTTCCAGTGAATAATAATTACTGGTTTTTATCAAGCACTGTAATGAAACAGGCAGCACCTTACACGGTGCTTCACACACATAAAAAAAAAAATTGTCTTTGTAAAATTTCTCTTACAAACTGACCACATTTGCAATTTACTAAAATTTAAAATTACTGCTATAGTAATTAAACTATCCTCATCACTCATTTACTTGCTTTACTTACTTAACAGACTTTGGAATTTAGCTTCTCTTTTTTTTCTGGTATTGCTAAAGTGCAACTATTTAAGAATAGACTTTCAGAGACTGAGGTCATGGAATGGTGGTTCTGTGAGCATCTGCAAACTCGTTTTAACATACACATAATGTCTATATGAGTGGTACCTAATAATGGCTTGTAACCTTTACACCTTATTGCTATATTACCAAGGTTGACCTGGGAGTTCTCAAAACCACAGAGAAAAAGGGAGTCTCAGCCCCAAATCTTTCATTTAAATCCCATTATAGATCCTCAAGAATTTCACTTCAAGCAGTTGGAAAAAAAATATGCTCATGAGATAAAGAAATCATAACTTCTTTATCACAGTGAAGAAGTGAAGATTTCTTAGCGTAGTGAAGAAGTCTTCTTCACTATGAGGGTGGTGAGACACTGGAACAGATTGACCACGGAATTTGTGAATGCTCCTTCACCGGATGTGTTCCAAGACCAGGTTGGACGGGGCTTTGAGCACCTGGTCTAGTGGGAGCCATCCTTATCTATGGCAGAGGGGTTGGAACTAGATGATCTTTAAGGTAGCTTCCAACCCAACCCATTCTGTGATTCTATGATTCAATAATAAAAGAAGAAAAAATTCTATATTATCAAGTAAGATTTTAAGAAGGCTTTACATTAACATGGAATATCTAAGTTTATGAAAATGGAATGAGAGATGCCTGTACATAGACTTTTGGACGAGCTGATGATCCAGCTTCAAAAACATAATATAAAAGACTCCAAGCATGAAATCCTAACCTACTATTGAACAATAACAGTGAAAGATTTGTCATTTATTTCACTATGGACAGTTTTATTCAAGCTCCTAGTGGGATTTAAGATCTTGACAGACAAAGTTACTATTTCATTTGCTGTGAATTTATCTCACAAATACCTGGAAGGGAGGAAGCACAGGAAAGAATCTTGTATGACTGTAGTTTTCTTTCCATCA
>NW_008610022.1:91591-106530 GCF_000691845.1 Merops nubicus
AAGCTGGAATATTTTCATTATAAGCAGCAGGAGCTAGTTTTGCAGCCCAGCAAAGACCTGGAGAGAGAACTCTCCCTCTTTAAAGCTGCTGTCTCACATGTAAGTTAATTTATGCTCTACTGTAATAAAACTATTTACAAGCTTAACAAGAATATTTACAAACTTTGACTCAGAGCTCTGCCTCCTCTGTTAGTTACTATCACGTCCTCCCTCCCTGCTGGAGCTGTGGCATGATTCCATGCAGGAAGGAATGTAAGACTCACAGGGTGAAACAACTATCAGGAAAGTGGGAGTTCAGCTGGGGTGGAATTCTATGCTCTGCTCCCTAACATTTTTAGTTGCATTTTAAATGTCAATGCATGCTTAATAGAAAAAGCAGACACACTGATGTAAACAGGGACTGACACCTTGCAAGTGCCAGAATACTCCTTAAATAATAATTTCCTTCTGGGTTTTCTCATTCTATAACAAAGCCTGGAATTTATCTTTTTTTCTTTATAGTCAGAGAGTTCCAGAGGAGGAAGAAAGCACCTTCCCAATAATTTGGTGACTAAGTCATTTTCCCAGAAAGCAGTAAACTGTGTTTCAACTCCATTCAGTTCAGAAATGGACCAAACCTACAACTACCACTTCTTGAGTGAAAAAATGCTCTGAACCAGCAGCTACTGTAGGCATTACTTGTAGAAAGGTTTTGAAACAAAATGGTGCAGGATGGTCTATTATTTTAATATCTATATGCAGGCAGGGCAAACACTGAGGGAATGTGCAGACAGCTAACAGAGCTTTAACCCCTACCCAGCCTACTATTGGGACATACAGCCCTATCTCAACAGGGAAGACTCTGGGTAGTACCAACCCACTATCACCATTACAGTCACAGTACTCACGACAGCAAACACGAATGGGAAATAAATATATGAACAACTCACCTGCCACATATATGGAATATGCTCACTCCACTAATGCAGGGGATTTTTGGCACACTCATCCATTTCCTGTTTCTGAGTTGGCTCCCTATTCAAAGTAAAAAATGTTCAAATAATCTTTTAAATGTTCTGAAGTTCCTATACATCAGAGAAGGGGCTGTGGCATATAGCACACAGTTCTGGATCTGTGTCCTCATTTGAGTTAGGAGAGAACTAATTCTGCTCAGTGATTTTACTTTCCAGGTCGGTCTCTTCTAAGTAACTGCACTTTCCAAAGTTAATGGCAGATTTTTACAGACAGTGTCTGCTTCTAGCTGTGATAACACTCAATGTTTAGTTACTACTGTGTGCAGAAAGCCTTTTGCTTATGCATGCTCCTGTGCAGACCAAGGTCATGGATAAATCTTGTGTGCCACGCTGGGGGATGCAGGAAATAAAAGGCTGCACCTGTGGGGAAAGCAGACAGGACAAGTGGCCCTAAACTGACCAGTGAGGGGTTCCACCCCATAAATATCATATTCACTATAAAACTGAGAGATCATGATGATCAAGCCTCTTCTTCAGTGGCCAGCATCTGAGGAGGACTGTCTGTTTTGCCTTTGACCCTGATCCATACGTCCCTGAATCTGGTTCCAGAATCCAGCTCCAAAATTCAGTTCCCATCTGCTACCAAGTCCAGTCTATGATTTCCCCAGTGCCTGCTCCACAGCAGCAGTGGTGACAGTGACATAACTGTCATCCAGGGGGATGGGTTTGATGTTGGGTTTGTATATATTCCATCTTATTATTATTTCACTAAAGTTGGTTTAGTTTTCTTCTATAATTGAGATGTCTTCTCCTTCAGGAAGGGATAGGGGTTAATAGAGAGCATCTTTCATTCATCTACTGGCCAGCCCAAGCCTAAACCTTGATAAACTGGAACACCCATGACTGGCTGGAAAAAAAGACATAGTAAAAGGCATAGTGACACCTGCTTTCTGTGACTTCCAAGTCTTATTGTCCTTGGCAGTTTGCTGTGATGTGATTTCTTAAAGGTACTCAATCCCTTTAACTTACAGTTTTATGCTTTGTAGAGTCTTCTCTACAGAAAATAAAGGCAGCATAGGCTTTTATTTACTATTAATGCATACTAATTCAGTGAAACTTCTAGTCACCTTGAGCTTTTGAAATACTACCTTTACATCCTGACTTTTTGAGGGCTTCCAGACTTTCTTATACTGGTTTTCTAATTTCATTGTACACAAAGAACGGAATACACTAGCTGTCATGCTTTTCGCTATCTATTTTTAAAAAATCTTCTCTTTTTTGTTTCCATCCTAAAATTCTTCTGAAAATAAAAAATAAAAAAGCTACCAAATTACTTTTAGCTTGTTCTGCTGACCAATTGCCCAATACATAAAGATATTATCATTAACAGGCAGACTAAAAGCCATATTCTTCCCTCTACTCTTAAATCATACACAAACAATCCAAGCTGCCACACCAGCAGAGAGAAGAATAAGCTAATATTCTCACTGCATAGACGTGAAGACAGGAACAAGCTGGCCAAGAATCCAAGCCACAGGAGATGGAATTAGCCAAGCCATGAGTCCAATTATGTAGAATGGACTCATCTTTCTCCCCACCATCCTGAGAACTCAGCTTACTACACAGTCAGGAGGCCTTCCTGACAACCAGAATCCTCACACTGCACATACACTGTACAAACAAACCTGCCAACTGCACTGTAAGCTGAGTCAGTTCTTATAGAGGTGGCTTCTAACCCCACCTCTGAGTTAATGTGGAAGGTGGGGGCACCTGGTGGTGATCTCCTAATCAGGTCCCACCCAAGGCTGGCCAGATCCTGTGTGAAAACCAGTCAGGAGGGTCTTTCTTGCCTGGTTGTGGACATCATCCATATGCCAACCCTCATTCAAGGCTGGGGATTTAAACACCAGCACTTCACTTCTATAACAGCTTACTCAAGTCTCTAGCAAGTTCTTATCTATGAAAGTCACAATTTTATCCTTGATAAATAAAAACCAAAATATTTCACTTCTTTATAAACATTAAAAAAATAAAATATTTTCATTTTAAGATTAGGTGAGAAGACACAGCTTTCTCAGTAGAAGAGATGACTCATGCACTCTGCCACATTCTCCACTACTAATCAAAACAGTAGCTACTCTGGCTTTCCGAAGTCTGGGAAGTATCTGAGAAGCTTATTTCCATTCTACCACAATCTCAGTAACTAATACATTCACTGCAACTGATGCTGTCACAAAATGGGAGAAGGAGTCTGCAAAAGACACTGCCTGACTGGACGACTCTTTATATATCATATTATTTCTGTATTTCTTCTGTCTTTCTGCAGGTCTTTCCGCATGTCTGTCTTTCTATATGTCATACACCACTATGCTTTGGGTCCTTATCAACAATAATTCACCAGCACATCAAAAGTAATATTTGATTTTTCTCCCTAAAGACTGATTATTTCAGACCTTTGAATTTACAGGTTAGGTAACAAGAAGAACCATGCAATCATAGGGTAATGCAGGCTGAAAGGTGGCTTTTGAGATGATTTGGTCTGAACTCCTGAAAGCATGGATTTAGATTAGGTCATCCAGTGCTCTGTCAAGCCAAGTCTTGAGTAAATCCTCTGAGGGGCATTCCACCACTTCTCTGAGCAACCTGTTCCAGGGTTTAGTTGCAGAAAATGTTGAAGAAAGTCTTTCCTATATCCAGAGGGAATTCCCCCTGAAGCAACTTGTGCCTGTTGCCTCTTGCCCTGTGTTTGTGAATCCTGAGACAGGAGCACCTCCTTGCCCACCACAGCTACCCTTTATCCAGACTGCAACTGGATCCCCCCAAGCTTTCTTCTCTCCAGGTTGAACAAACTCCAGTCTTCTGACCTTTCTTCTATGGGAATTATTCACCCTCTGCCTTCCACTAATGTACTTGGGAAGCTCTCCTAAAGCAGCATATTGAATGACATTCTTTCTGAATGTATATATCTGGGAAGTAAAGAAGAATCCTTTCAGAGCCTTCTGAAATCAAATAACTTTCTCCTAACAGTTTAAACTCCCTAAAGTAATTTAAAATTATTTATTTACGACGACACCTTCCTTCAGAAGGAGACTCTAGCCTTCAAAGTAAACAGCTTTAATTGTTGTAAAGTGTACAAGTGGGTCAGACACAAGCTGTATGTTAATACGTATGTGTGTGGGACAGCAGGGAAGAAGAATGAGAGGCTGGATTCAAACAGAACTGGCTTGTGAGTTATTTTAAGGATTTTCAATCCATGAAGACACCATAGGGAGTGATGCAAAGTAACAGGGTTTAGAAGTAAAGTACAATACAAATTAGAGTTATAATCAGCTTTCTGATATGTCTGGGATCATCACCCAGAATTAAACTTTCTATACTTTGAAGGAAGAAAGACTCAGTACAGGCACAGCAGAACAGAGAGTCATAAGATGAGATTGTTGGGATATGGTATTGCAGTACTGCAATTAAAATGACATTTTCTCACCTTGTTCTTTCTTTGCAGACTTGGATACACATTTGTAGCCCAACAGCTGCATACTATTTTTGCTCACTGTTGGATGGGGACTGTCCCAACCACAGTATTTTAGGCTGCATTTCACATTTTAATTCCACTGCAGCTTAAAAAGAGCTTATGTAGTCTATTTTAATCTGATTTTGAGAAAAGATGTTTTACTTAAGTTATGACAAATTGTCTCCTACAGAGCCCAAGGCACCAAGTACATAACCCTGAATGGAAACAAGCCCTATATCTTTAGCAAAGATTGGCAGAAACTATCTGTTTTGAATCCTCATGGGTTTAAACAAACCAGGAAATAGCAGAAACAGCTCTAGAAGTCTTCACAAAGCTTCTCTTCAATTAACAAAAAAAAAAAAAAAAAGACATTAGAAAAGTCAGAAAGAAGGATTTTATTTATGGAACTTCAAAATCTATATCTCATGGAAGGAAACCACATGAAGAAGAGAACATGTACCTTACAATGTGAAAATACTAAATCAGAGTGCTTAAAGACATTTCCCTTACTTAAAAAGTTTAGTCTTCAAGTTATGTATACAAATTTTTTAAACCCAAACTGGAAAAACTGTATCCAAAAAAGGAAAATACAAAAAAAGGGAAATTGCAAAATACAGATACAGAAAAGTAAACAACCACAGAAAGGATAAAAATGTAGCCAGATTGAAAAGGATAAAAATAGAACCTAATATGTCCTTACCACTTAGAAAAATGGCAAAACATTCACTGTCATACACAACACATGCAGAAAACAAGTGAAAGATTAAAAATTATTCAGATCAAAACTCCCTGTAGAAACATTTTTTTTTTTTTTTGTCTTGATAGGCCTCAACAAATATAGTAAGAAGATGGTAACTATCCAGCAAGGAATAGCTATAAAGACAGGGCTAGGATTTGTACAAGATTAAGCTGTAGAATAGGCACCAAGGATTTTCCATGTAAAGGTACTGCAGCTAACATTTAGCAAAAAGAGAAAAATATCCCAGACCCTGTTGCTCACTTAACATGTTACTCCTCATTAACGGCAGGAAGCAGGTCTAAAATAAAGAAACCAGGATGATGCTTTGTTGCTGTAATAATGGTAGACTTCTGACATTTGTTGCACCCAATGCCTATTATGATTATTACTAAAAGACTACAGAGATTCAACAGTGCTCACTGTGAACAAGTACAGCTGAACTTTAAATTGATTTAATTCACTTATAGCTTCTGCAGCCTTAATAATTTCATGCAAGCAATGACAAGCTCAGAGCTTGTTGTCACTGGGAGCTTTCTTAAACAGTCAAGAAATGTAGTAGTCTAGGCTATTTTCAGTAAATCTAGGGTATATTTATCAGCAGTGACAATGGCAAAGGAAAGAGGAAAATAATGGGTCTGGCAGCAATATTAAAACGGTGCCATTTTTTCATGTTCCTAACAATTACAATCTTATCCCTTAAATTATCAGTATTTGTAACATTTTCATTTTAGTCTAACTGAAATCCTGTTCTCATTTATATTATAACACATCATATTGTGTTGTTTGTCTAAGTAACATCCTGCAGAGGTGAACTCAACTGCTAAGTTAATCTGTGCTGATACAGACGTTTGTTTGCCTGGTTCACATGCACAGAAGTTGTGTGTGTTCCAAAAGGTCTCCATTTTTCCAACAGTATCAGCTTGGTTTAAAAAAATTTATTATTACTACCTACCCATTTTGCCACAGCATGTGCATTCCATTTGCTGCTTCATAGTTTCTTTAATCTTCTCACTATATTTAGGAATACAAGAAATTTATGCTGGGTATTGTGTCTTTCTTCAGGTTCTTCATTAATTAGTAAGTTTTTTCAAAAGAGACAGCTCTGCTCTCATTGACTTCGGTGGGAGGAAATCTGAGCTCATACATCCCCTCCTCAAACTGTATGGTGTAGGTCTTTTTAATGTCTCTCCCCTGGAAATGCCTTTTCTCCCACATCTTATCTTTGATCATGTTTGTTCTCCCTTCTGGTACCTCCAGTTATGTCCTTTTGGGGATGGGAAAGTGAATTTAGGAGTCTGTTTGGTTATTCTAAATAAAAAGGGGAAAAAAAAAAAAAAGGCAAAGAGTGAAAAGGAACAGCTGCTTTACAAACTTTACATTTTCAATAGCTTAGGCTTGGTTACTCAAGCACAGAAAAACATATTCTCCCAAGAACTCATATTGAGAAAATAGTTTCAGACATTCTGTTGTTTCCAGCTGGGCTTAGTGTGTCTTACAAGGAGAATTCCTATTTTCTTAGGCAGAAACTCTCTTAAAGACAGGTTGGAAAAGGTGAGGCAATAAATGTGTGCGAGGTCTAGATGTGCATGGCTCTGGCGCCTAAAAGGCATCCCAGCTTATTTTCATAAGTGCTTCCATGATTTATTTAAGCAATATAACATAATGCATGTATCTTAGAAGAAAATCACTCCATACATCTGGTAAATACGTGATGTATAAACTGCATATGAAAGGCACGAAGTTGAAGACCAGAAGCTGTGGCTCCAATATTCATGAGAGGATTCTGCTCACAGGTCACAAAAGCAGTAAAAGGCACAGGCTCCTGCTGTTTGAGCTCATAGGATTCAAGTGATCTGTGTGCATCTCTGTGTACCCCTGTGTAGGTACCTTCCACGACAGCTTCCCAACAGCTGAACACAGATCACAGATGCAGATTTCGTGCCTTTCTGTTTATCATTACCCCCAAAGAAATATACCTTTCTCACTACACAAGACATTGAGAACAGTTTGAATTTTTCACTAACATAGATGGTTAATGCTGAAAATAGGATTTAATTTTTTTACAGTTAGAATAATGACATTTAATAGAGCATTTTCAACTACATACCAAATCTGTAGTCACACATATATGCTTACTTTATTCCTTCAGGCCAATTCTTTTCTATTATACACCTTCTGGATATTTATTTTCCCCTACTTTCACACACTTAATTTGATAGCTCTCTTCTTGATATCTATCAGATATCTTTTCAGTCTCTTTCTGTCTATATTCTTTTCTCTTCTTACCTAACTATCATCCAATCCCTTAAGACATTAACTGTTTTCGCCATTGTCAACCAATCATTATCTTTCAGTACTGCATTTCATTAAAATTCACATTTTTCCAAAATTCCTACCATACCTGTATTTCTTTTTTCCCCTTAAGAGCATTATATATAACTGTTCATCATCTTTTTAAATACCACTCCTATTAACACAACCACTGATTAATTTTAGTTGGAGCCTGGCCTATGTATTACTCTTTCATAAAATAAAATAAAATAAAATAAAGTTTGACAGGTTCTTTACAAATATAACTTAAATGAAAAATTGTAAGTACCATAAACCAGCATCCTCACCCTAGTGTTCAGAATTTCCTTAGGGAAATCAACACAATGTGTTTATGAAGTGTTTAGAAAAATATTCAGGCAACCCAACATAGTATCATAAAAGCTGTCATTCTTAGATGCCTGAATTAAACTGGTTATACAACTTACACAGAAGGTAAAAAAATACTTGTTGAAGAGACACAAAGAACTTGGGAATAATTACTTGAAATCAAATCTAGGCTTTGGACTTCTATTGTTTGGGATCACATCAAGGTCAGCTATAAATTCTGACTAAAAGAAGCAGTTCTTCTAAGAGTAGGAAGAAGCCACTAATTTTTACAATATTCATAGTCATACTGTGACACTGAGCCCTGCTATAAACGGGAGCAATGTGGCATGAAATTTTCCATGAGTATCCTAGGAAAGAAAATGCAGCAGTAAACATCATTAGTCAAGTGAGACCTACACGTCATGAGCAATAGGCAAGAGTCCAGGAAGGCCACAAGGTTAAAATGCTTTGTTTGAGTAATTATAGGATTTGACAGATTAGGCTGAACCAAAAGGTTTAAGGACATGGAAGGATTAAAGGAAGAAATAAATAAATTAAATTAAAGAGAATGAAGGTATAGAAGGCAGCACAGAAAATATATTACATTTAGTAAAGTTTTTGAAACAAAAATTGCTGAATAAAATAGTTGCCATTGAAGGCAATATGATTTTGCAATGCAGTAACTGAATCTACAAAGACAAGTATTTTTTAAAAAAAGATCTGTACATTTCTGAGATTAAAGACCTAACAAAACAAGTACATATTTTAGGTGAAATATCTTAGCCAACTTCTTTGTATACCAGAATGTAAAGTCATTATACTCTGTAGCTGCTGTTAAAGTGAAATCCCAGTATACAACCATAGGTGAGATCATACCCACCACAGCCTGCTATTGAAATCTGGAGATCTCTGCATGGAAATGCACAAGGAAAATGAATTCTTTGTGCCACCGTGAATTACAACGTTTTGCAAAACTCACAAAGCTGTTTATTTTAAAAGTCTACTGCCCTTTTAAGCCATTAATAGTGAGAATTAACTCACTACATTTGTTTCAAAGAAAATCTACAGGCTCTCTTTCACAAATATTGTGGATAAGAAAAACTATTCAAGGGTTATGATGTCTGGGTGATCCATCCCTCATGAGGTATGAAATAGCAAGAAGATAAAACAACCACAAGATAACCATAGGTACCCAACACTAAACATAAAGGAATAAGGGGGAGGGGGACGGTGTGGCGTGGGGGTGTTTGTCTTATGAAACAGTCACTCATAAGTGCAAGAGAATATCAATTTAAACACAGTATCTGGGCATCTCAGTGAGGATGTCTGAGCGTTCAGGAGACTAAGAAAGAGGATGAGATGATAAGGGGGAACAGGCAGCAGGAAGAATGAGTTCCTGAGAAAGAGAACAAAAGGAAGGAAGGGTAAAGTGTTAGGTACGTAGATGCACAAAGGATTCAACCCGCAAATCTAAGCCAAGCGAGAGCAACTGAACAAAATGCAGGATTTTCTAAGTGTATCTTTGTTGCTCTTCCATTCTTCTAAAGCCATGCACAGCCTCAACTGCCTTTGCCTGAGCCGTACTGCCCGGAGCGCACGCAGCGTTATCCCAGAGCCGGGTTTCGCGGCGCAGAGCCGCGGGGGGGGCCCCGGGCCGGAGCCCGGACAGCCGGTGTGTTGGCTCCCCCTCCTGGTCAGCGCGCGGAGCGGGAAAAACTACCCTTTAGCACTAGTTTTTAATTCATTTTTACCGGACCAGCATGATTTTTGTGCGAAGGTGACTGCAGGCTGTGTTACTCTCTCATTGTATTATTAATTACGGCTCTGAAACTATGATACTTGTCGTTCAGATGTCTGACTTCAAACAAAACCAGGTATTGTTAGCAACCGAGAAAATCAGACCCTAAACCCTTCATATATTTTCTTAAATCTCTTTAAGGCCTAGGTATTTAGTTTCTCTCGAAAGTAACACCCTAAAAAGCACAGGTTTGCTTCAGGAACATTAAATAAAATCCCTAAAGTGGCTAGTGTGAGTGCATGACATCCACATTAAAATAAAATATTATAGTTACAAATAATAATTTTCAACACAATCTTTTTTGAATACTGCACCAGGGTTTTTTCTTTTTCTCTGAAGTGGCTATTTAACTTGCTTGTGGGTTTGGGTTTTTTTTAATTCAGATAGCAAACTGCTTCAGAAGATTACAGAAATTGGGATACTAGCCTAATTCACAGATTCTGTAATTCCACCTGCCTTCGTTTCTGAAACAGGAAATGGATGCAGCGTTCAGAAGCACTAAGTTACAAAGAATGCCAGCTTTGCATACTGATTCACAACTCATTATGCATTAAGTCTCAGATTGCAATAAGGTAAAGACTTCATGAATTTGAGCAAAGCACCTTTCACCTGAACTATGTTCTATGGGAGTATTGCCACCATTTGCCAGCCAGAAACGCTGCTGATGGGTGTCTGCATTTTGAAGGCGGGTGTGATTCTGGAGGATGTTGGTAACTGCTTTTCCACATCACAGAAAAAACGAGTCACTTTCCTTACAAGCTGCTGTCATTTTCTGCCGAGAATTATCAATTGTTTGCTTTTTCAAAAAATAGTTTTCTATAAACTGAACATTCCCACTGAAACTGCATCTCCTGGCAGCCCACACTGCCAAAATGGCCTGTGCTCCCTTCAGTGTGCTGAGGCCTGGCCATTAGGTTTGTAGTGGGATGTTTAGTCCTTGTGTTCATTTGGAGCTGTTTGTGTTGCAATTGTTCTCACAGTGGGTCTCCAGAGATTTTTTAATTGTAAAAATGTTCACTAGTAGCAGGGGTGGCTACTGATGACTCTCATATGGGTCACTGACCAGACACCAGATGGTGGAAATATTCTGTTCCTACTAATCTGGCCCAGAGCTGGCAATTCAGAGGTGAAAAGCTTTATCCCATTACCAACTGCCTGAGCCATCCTGTCTCCAGCCTCCAAGCTAAAGATTAAACAGCTAATAGTCTTGAACTCCCACCCCCTTAAATATCCCATCTACTGCACATCCCAGACACCTACTGGGCATATCTAGGAGGAGATCCATAAATGTCAGCACACTTTATTGAATTTAAATTCTACCTAAGGAGGAATAAAGTAAGAAGCCAGGCTGGTAAAATAACAGTTGGGATAGTATTACTTATGTAACAGATGGAAGGGAAAGTTTTCTGCAGATAAAAGTATCAGGAAAAATAGAAAATTCAAGTAGGCTGTTGGTGAGAAAAGCCATCTGGAAAAAAGGGAGAGGGCATCATAAAAAGGGAATGCACACACAAATAAAAGGCAGAAAACATTAGGATGAGAGTCCTTTTTGAAGGTTTCAGGAAAAAATCACAGTATCAGAATAACACTACACAGTCACAACAGACTGATCAGTCCTGAATAGTAGAACTATTTTTTTCAGTGAACTTGCCCATCCTATCCTTACAATTTCTTTGCCCCTGCATAAGAACTTTACTTCGCTGCACATTCAAGCTTTTAATGTTTATACATTAGACTTCTGTGTTGTACCCAAAATCACTCCCAAAATGTGTATTTTGCACCATAAACTGCCAGAGGAACTACTGTTACCTTCGTGAAGATGACATCAAACCATACAACTTGGAGTTCAAGACAACAGCAAAGGAAACAATTTAAAGAATTCTTAAGCTTGTCTATATCCAGACTTAATCACTGAAATCCTTTTAAAATGCAAATGTGTTTAATAGCAACATAAATTTTGGAAATATGAGAACACAAAATGAAGGTGCTATGAGGTTATTTTTTTATATGTAGATATGTTTACGTTTCTCTATGTTAGATCTGTGTATGCTTGGATCTATATTCCCTCACTCCTGCAGAAAAACATGATTCAGATTGTGTGTCATGATCTTACAAAATCCTATTACACCATAATTACTTTATTTAGTTAGACTCTTCTACCCATCTGGAAGATTTTACCATTCAAACCTGTCAAGCAGTGCACAATGAACTCATTTAAAAGGGAACCATGAACATAACTGTGCAAAATCTGTCTTTGAGAGAGGGGGAAGGGTGAGCATGGCTCCTTGGTTCTATCTCTGATGTCTTAGAGCCCATTTTGCACTTCATGTTTGACACAGCTTCACTTACGGTAGCTACAGAAAGTCACGCAGTACATAACAGTGATTGGTTGGATTTATTTATGACAACCTGCTTAATTCATTTACAACTGGGATGTTTCTAAGGACTGAAAATGCCCCACTTTTTGTCCACAAAGCTATGGACACTTAATGCTATGTGTCATAGTAATAGTAGTAAAAAGCTTTGCTCTAAGGTAGATTACATAAACTGGAATCTGTCACAGGTAAATATTTTCTTTGAAAATACATAATTTTAAAATATTAAAAATTCCTCAGATATACACTGTTCTATATTAGAACTGCAGCTAAAATTGTTTGAGGTTTGAATTTATGGCAAATAATTATATTCACATTGTCTTCCTTCAGCTTCAAAAATCAGATTGATGTAGGTCTTCTGCCAAAATCCTCTCTTTGTACCACTGTAGCAAACTTGGCTCAAGAGGATTAAAATGAACAATGTTAAAGAAGTATCATTTTTTTAATGCAAACTTCAAATGTTAAATGTAACCTGCAAGTGTTGTATACTGACACTCATCTACTAGCACTGTGCAAAAGCAGCAACATTTAGACCTTTCCGCTACCAGTCAGATTTACAGAAATTAAAAAAACATGAAAAGGAACATGGAATTGGAAAAGGAAGTTTAAAAACTAAAAGGAATTTTCAGTACTTTGCAATTAATACAAGAAGCTGTTTTTTTCTTTAATTTGGAGAAGACAGAAGCAAACAGTAAGTTAAAAGAAAACAGGCTAAGGAAGAAATTTAGAAAAGGTGTAAGGATACTTATAAGGACTGTTTTTCCAGGCCCAGACAGCAATGTGAAACAGATGAGAATACGTGTATCAAAAAGAGAATAAAAGGAAGAGACATAGAAGAAGTGGGAATTCTTAACAGAAGAAATCCTAGGGCAGCTGAGCCCTAGGATGTTTAAGCTGTTAATGTTAGCAGCTAGATGGTCATAGCTAAGTAGCCAAGGCACAGCTTGTGTGCTTCTGAAAAAGAAACAGGGCCCTTGACAGAAATTGCATTACTATTACAAAATTTGACCCCTATGTGGACTTGCAGAACAGCTTCTTTTCATGAGAGGTATTTAATAACCAGGCCCAGTAACAAAAATATTATTGTTTGGCAACCTTGACTGAACAAACCAGTTGCACTGCCCTTTAAAAGCTAAATATAAGATCACATCATATAAGCAGCATTTCTGCCACTGTCTAGCATCAGCCTCCAACTTAGCCACTTTAGCTGGCAATCTTCTAAAATCTGTTTGGTATCTAATTATGTGCTCCCGACAAACTTCCCAAGAAAGTCTGTTTTGGAAAGCCCAAGCATTCTTAAGTGTGCATCATCTGGTAGTTGTAATGTTCTCTAAAACAACGTATCATCTGTTTCCTTCAATAAATTTCTTTGTCAGCACATACAGCTCAAAGGAAATAATTTTTAAAAACCCTTACTGACCATATGTACCTGGATAGGCACGGCTGAGGTGCTCACATGAGTAAGAAAGCCACGTCTATATTAAACCCCATCCACACAGGACAGTTTGAACTGAAACTGCAACATCTGCAAAAATGAAGGTAAAAGGGAGATGAGGATGCTTCAGCAAACAGAAAGGCTGTCCTGCAATAGGAGGCTAAAACTGTTAGGCTAGCAATATGAAATTGTTGAGAGGATAAAATTATTCTGTTATGGCAAACTGATAGAAGATGAGAGTTGCTTAAACTATAAGGTAATATTGGCACTAGACAAATACACTGGATATGAATAAATTTGGATTGGCAATTAAAATAGATTCTTAAGCACCAAGGCACTTGGGGTCAAGAGGAGAATGATGATGGTGAAAGACTCTAATGACTTTTAAGATGAATATGTTATAAAACTTTTGAGATTAAATGTTGCCTGACCTAAGGATTTGATTATCTATTTGCAGCTCATGTTTAATGCTATCAAATGCCTTCTTTGTGTTGTGGTTTTGTGTCATAAGCTGGTACATTATGGAACCCCTTGTTTTAATGTCTGGTGATACTGCAAGATAGTGGTACTCACAAAAAGCAGTAATGCAGCCTCTGATTAAACCATAGCCTTGCGAGTTTTTCAGGTATCAAGGAAATGTTTCAGTAACCAAGTTAAATTGTCATACCCAGTTAACTTATTGGAAAGAGGAGGTAATTTGGCAAAGCCTGCTCTCTCATGCCCCAAAAATGAAACTACAATATACCAGATAAAAAAATTACACCCAAGCCAAAACTTACATGCAAATAGCAGGGATAGGTGAAGTCTCTAGTTTACAGGGGTGCTGTGAGGTTGAATGGGAAAATAACACTTCAGGTTTGACCTGAACTCTTCAGGTCAGAATTTATGATGTGATAGAGGAGCAAAGTGAGGGGAGATCTGGAATAGATCTCAGCTTTCCCTCCATTTATCACTAAAACAAGGCATTTTTCTCATCTGCTTTAGGTAAGTTCTGAGATGTTATACCACATTGAAGACAGAGTCTTAGTAACGTGCAAACCTCGGGAATACTAAAGCTCCATAACACTCGGTTATAATCTGCAGCTAGCATGGATTTCTCAGCCAGTTTCAGCATCACACACCCATACGCACACTCCATCATTAGCAGCCTGCAGACACGATGGGAGCAAAGGCTGTGAGGCTCCTGATGCCTTATAAATAATCAAGGACAGACACCAGCAGACAGCCTTTATGCCGAGGGGCACCAGGCTGGGCTGCAACGCGGCACACGGCAGCATTGGCGGCAGGGCAGCAGGAAGCTCTGAACGACGTCGAGCCAGCTTAAGAGGTGGCCTGGCCTGGCCTGGTGTGGCGTGGCCTGGCCTGGCCTCCCCTGGCCCCGCCCATGCCCGTGCCCGTGCTCCTGCAGCGTGGGGGCCCAAGGAGGACGAGGCGCTCGTCCCAGCAGCAGCTGGACCCGACCGGCCCAGGTGAGGCATAGCACGGCCAGGC
>NW_008610023.1:0-10531 GCF_000691845.1 Merops nubicus
GAGGCAGAACGCGGTTCGGAGCTCTCGGCCTCCGCCGAGATGGGGCACCGCTCTGGGAGCCCCCCGTCTTTGGGAGGTTCCCGCTCCTGGGGCACTGCTCTGGGAGTCCCCCTCTCTTTGGGCGGTTCCCGCTTCCCCGTCCTCGGCAGGAGACGTGGGATGTCGCCACTCGGGCTCTCCAGCGGGTTCCTTGTTTGCGTGTGAACAGCACCCTGCTTGGGCTGCTCCATCTGTCCGTGTGGCACAGCTGCACGCGTGGACGGGTGAAGCTGATGAAGGGTGACACAGGAACATAACCCATGCGTGTATAGAATTGTCAGTAGAACTGTGTGATTACCATAGTTTAGCCACAAAACCCTACAGAGCTTTCTCCTCTCTCTTTTTTTTGCTCTGCTTGAGAAATATAGAAAAACACAAGACGTGATCAAGACAGATGAAGTGACAGAAACCCCTTGTGGACTCAAAAAGTTCCTTCACCGTAATAAGTTTTGGGGCCTCAGGATGTCATTTTATGACAATGACGAAAGTAGAGTCTTGCTTTTAAACTGTTGTCCGTGAGGGTGATATTTGTCTTAGGAATCGTGCTGCTGATGGTTTTGGATTTATAAAACAGTTTTGGAACAGTGCTACTCACAAAAAAAAAAAAAAAAAAAAAAAAAAAAAAAACAAACAACACAGAACCAAGTGATTACTTTTGAAAGTTATTTACTATGAAAGTTCTGTAGGAAGTTTGTGCCTTCACAAATGAGGTGCCTGTAGGTATTTGAGGAAGTTTGTGTTCATAAATGAGCTGGTAAAAAGGGAGATGGCTCACAACACCAAATTATTCAATATACAAAAATTGCAAGAATTGCAGAAGGGTTTTGTGATGCTGCACGATGTTACAGGGGAATTAGGTATTAGAGGCAAAGTAAAAGAGTTACTCTCTTTAAATGCTGCATGCCTTTAAAGGTAAGTACCAACTCAAACTTCTCCCCCACCCCCCAAAAAAAAAATAAATTAGGATTTACTGTTTTCATTTATAGTGATGCTGTCTCTTTTTCTGCAATAGCTAAATAAAGTACTTGTTCAAGAATAAAGACAAGAAAAAGACCCCTTTGCCCCAGACTTAGGGAAAAGCCATACCGCAGCTGGGGCTCTAGGTGGCAAGGAAGCGTGGAGGCTGCCGTGGGCTGGGCGTGTGATGCTGCTCCCTACGTGTTTCTCCCACACACGGCTGGGTGCCCGGCTGTCGCAGGGAGCCTGATGCCATTGACTTGTTCGGTCAGAAACTGCATGTTTGTTGGGGTTACAGGTTGGATGCATTCAGTTTCTGTTGATTTAATAGGAGTTTGAAGTCCAGTGGATTTTCAGAGGCACAGGAGAAGACAAGGCAGCTCATCACACTTGGTTTTTATTATTAGAGAAAATTATAAGCTTTGTACACACCACCATGGTGAGCTATCAGATCATGGGACGTTTTCCATCCTGGCTGCAATTAAATAGCTCATCAGAGTGTGGATAGATTAGAAAAGATAGTTGAAGGTTTTTACCCTACAGTGAAACTGAGTAACTGACTTCCAATTTTGAGGTGAGTCTGACTGAGTTCGACACAAGGTGGATGGCACACAAAAGGAGTAGGCAGGATGGCCAACAGGTGAGCCTGCGTTAGAGGTGCTGTGTGTGCTACTCCGGGTTAGAAAAAATAATTGCAAAATGAAGCATGACCTGGAGCCTAACAAATGGTTATATTTGGGTATATGCAGCCAGATTCAGAAATGGAGTGGGAGCAGGTAAGCAGTGGTGGTGCAACCTCAGCGTAGCAGGAACTGTTCCTAGCATGTCAGAGTGTTCAGTGTCTTATTATACTGAGAGCAATTTCACAGTAATCTTGCTGTTTCAGAGGTGCCATGCGTTGGAGAATAGAAATGTTAGTTCTTTCTACTTACTTGAGGGACTGTGAAATGCTGCTTACGTTGTGGGTTTCTCAGTGTTAGCGAAGTGTTAGCTCTAGGGAACTCTGAGAAAAACAACATGAAGTTATTTTTTTTCAGAGTAGTTCCCTGCGGTATAATTTTTAGTGCTTTGTTCCATCCAATTTTAAATCACTCCACTGCTGGAGCTTTTATTTGCCTTGTAGCTTTTCTGCTAACAACTCTCACTGCTGGCAATTTGTTCTTAACTGCATTTGCTAACATCACTTGTAGCTAACGCCATTCTAGACCACTATAAAATTAGTATCTCTTCACAATCTCCATACGGTTCTAGTTGTTGCAAGCTTATCTAAGGCCTCTTTAGAAATCAGCTGGCTATTCTGTATATTTATTTTTATTTAATCTGTAGAACAATTTCCTTAACCCTTGTTGTTATTACTGTAGGAAGCCTGTGAGATCAGAAGTCCATAACCTTTGCAGCAGCAGGAGCTTGCAGTAGCAGTTTGTCAGGATGCCTGGGGACAGCACCTTATTTCCATATATATTTACACAGGATTTTAATCAGAAATAGATTCACATAGTAGCATTTATATGTAGAGTGCTGTAAGCATATGCAGCACTTCAGAGCTCAGAATCTGCTTTGAAGGCTGTAGGAAAAATAAAATCAATGGGGAGACCAATTTATGGTACTCAGTGCAGCTACTCAAAGGTAACAGTTTGGGGTTTTATTTCCTCCTTCTCCAGAAGCAAATTGATTTTATATTTACCACCTATAATTTATTTGGGGAGTGGTGTGGAGAGGACACTTGTTTTCTTTAATCCACTGTATCTAACAATTGGCATTGGCCATCTTGTTTAAAAATAACAGTGATAATATTTGTTATTACTGGTCAGAGCCTTATTTAACAAAGCAAACCAACCAGCTCACAAACAATATCCAGTGGGCTCTGGCCTAGAGAGGTACCTGGGATATATCCTTGGATACATGTACAACATTCTCCATATTTTGAACCTGTTATTTAGGAGTCACAGCTGGATGCACATCCATACAGCCAATGAAAAAAAAATTGACGATTTTGATGGCTTGCTCACTCAGTAACAAAATTTTCCAATTTCCATACGTCCTTGAATAACAACTGTAGAAGTTTGTGCAAGGCATCACCCTTTTTAGACTACTGTGTATTTTAAGAAATATCACCACTGTAAGTATCCTTACTTTTGCTGAGTACAAATGTGATTTTTGCCTTTCTTAAAATGACTGTTAGATATACTTCTGTTACTTCCTGAACGGATGTCAAGCAGCAGACGTTGTGGTGAGCAGAGCCCGCCCTAGGCAGGGATCAGCGTGCAGCAGATCTCGCGATGTAACGGAAAGCTCAGACTGCCCACGAGGGGCCTTGCGGGCGCGGCTTGTCGTATATAAGCAATTACAGCGACACAATAAATGCCATTTGCAGCATCCTTCATATTGAAGCCAGTGTCTGTGATGGTACCCAACAGTAGAGGTTGGGTGGCAGAGATCCCGGGGATCGGGTGTCGGTAACGACAAGCAGAAACTTACTCACCGTGGATTTTTTAGGTTGTCGTTCTGCCTGATTAATGCCAAACAGAACAGATAGAGCGAGGGGGTGAGAGAGTGGAGCACAGGTCCCCCCTGCCCAGCTGGGCATGTGCTGGCTGTAGGTGCTTATCACCCTTAGCTGTGGGGGGACACTGTGGCAGGTGGCCCATCGGAGATATGACCAGGCACCCAGACTCCCGTTATCTGTTTCTTTAGCACAAAGAATGAAACCACAGCGTTCAGGTGGCAGAAGCTAACTCTCTTGGTTGTTTAATTGTCTTTATTTCTCACAACGCAATGTTCTGTTGAAGATAGCAGTGCAAATGCACAAGTAAATTTCAAGAGCTGTTTCCAAGAGTCATCAGTGTATTGTATGTATAGCTGCAGTAGCCAGCATAGCTTACCACAGGGGTGCATTACTGCACGTTTCCAAACTGTAAACACCTCCCCTCACTAAGGCCGGTCTTGTGCTTCACAGAAAGGTCTCACCTGAGTTTTGTTAACTCAATAACCAGGAGCAGAACACGTAACTTTATCTGCAGGTACAGGCTTTTCCCATACTATGTTGTCATATAGGTGTCTCAAACACAAAAGTGTGCTTTTGCTGACTTACCCATTTATGTTTTTTCTGTTCTTTTCTGGGGAAAGGCAAAATCATTCCTGTAAACAGCCACAGTGTCAGGAGGGTGGACACAATGGTCCTGTGAGGAAGATAAGGGTCGGAAGTAGCAGCTAGGTAGGAGGACAGGTTATATAAGATTTTGTTCTGTTGAAAAGAATATAAGGATATAAATATAAGGAAAAGCACAGTTCTAGAGTTGATGTAAGCTCAGTGAGGTATTCACTGTCTTTCTTGAGTACCTGCAGCAGTGATGGTTTATGGCACTGCTGGCTCAGAAAATAGGCTGTATAAGCAGAATGTAAGTGTGATTCTGTTAAGAATTGTTCAATGGCTTCTGGGGTAATTGAGTTATCACATAACAATAATGTTATATTCACTTAATTCTTCTGCTGTAATTCCTGGCCCACAGGTTTAGAAAATGGAGCAAGTTATTCCAGAAGTCCAGACTACCTGACACATTAGAAATGCTGCTGTCTCTCAGTCACAGTGAAAACTCTTTTTTTCCTGTGGCTATTACAATTGAATGAATAGTTCCTCAGCCAAAATATGACAAGTAGAAATAAGCAATAGGAAAAAAAGCTTTTGATGTAGTTGGCGTCTTGATTCCCATTTAAAATTCTGTGGACACTTTACCTGTCCTTTTCATATCTTTGTCTGAATGCACTCCCAAACAGGAAGAAAGTGTCTAATGGGGGTATGTCACAGGAGACCACCTCGTTATGGCTGCAGTAATTGTTTCCTCCACTTGTCTTTGGTAACACATACAGCTACTGTCAAACCTGGTGGGATAAAAATTAGCGCTAAGGAAAACTGTATAATAGATGGCACAAAATGATCTTTTTCTCCATTGCATTGATCTTGCAATAGTGCCTGGAGCCACAGGATGGCACTGTCCCGAAATACACAGAAACCTTGCGCAGGGCAAAACCGAATGACAAGACTAATCTGTTCAACAGGAAAGAACTGTTTTTTGAGAAAGGATTAAGGAGTGGTGACAATGAGGAAACAAATGCACTTTTTCCGTGTTTACTCTGAAGTTTTATTACAGCATAGTTATTTCTGTAAAATATGAGTTGTGGAAGAAAGCTTTTCTCTGTGGTTATTTCTGTAAGGTGTGTAAGAGGTCTGGAAAAAGTCTTCTCAATTTTAATCGGATTCTATCAAAAATAGTAATATTTGCTCTGTTTTGTAAATGACATGAGCTGTTGGTGCTGGGCTGACATGAACACTCTTCAGGAAACCCCAGCCTGCTATGCTGTGAAAGGACCTCAAACCCACAGCTCCAAAAGGGGAAATACATTTTGTAGGGCCTAACTGGCCCTGTTCCTTGCCCTTACTAGAAGAGATTATCCAAAAATAAGACTCTTGTGCTTGAATTTCAGCACTGCCAATCAATCAGAAAATTGAAATTTCAAAATTTGGTTCTTGTAGGCTGCTATGCAGTGGTAATTATGGATCTGATTTCCATATGATATTTTAAAAGGAAAATGCTTCTCATTATTGATGTCATTTATATAAACTTCTGCATGCATGCTACGTGGTAAATTTGAAGATTTGAGCCTCTGTAGGAAATATTCTGACATAAGGTTCTTTTGAAATGTGTCAACACTGGAAGCAAATAAATTTAGTAAGTAAAACTTGCTGAATTATTTGAAGGTTTAATATCTATCTGCTTCCCTACTGTTCTGGGTAATAAATGCAGAGCTAGGTTTACAATTAAATTGTAAACGGTGCTTTTTGTGGTGTTACAGTAATTTTATAAGAACTTGTTCATCCAAACTGTTTACCAGAGAGGAATTGGGTGAAAGAAATGTGATTGTTAGACTGCTAGCAAGCTGGTCAGACATTCAGATCTAACTGGAGTTATTCTGTATCTTAGTTAGTTCAGAATCTTATTTTTCAGTCTGACAAGATTTGCTATTGTTCTGCTCAGCTGTTGTGTTGAATAATGTAGCTGCTGTTAGTGCAAAAGTGTCACTGGTGGAATAGCCTCTTTTAAGGGTTCCCATGCTGCCAGAATAATCAGTGCTCTGTCACTGTTCACTTCACCTTGCTACAAACCACTAGAGTTAAAATATCTTAAAATAGGGACCTGAAAAGCACTTTTCACATACTAATTTTCTGAAGACAATTGAGGTTTATAATTTTTTGGGCCAGGTGAATTTAGTTACACACTGAGACACACAGCTTCTAGCTAACAGTTACTCTGAAGAACTGATTGTTCTCTTCAAGTGAACAGCAGCAAAATTACGTTATAGAGGTACTGTATAATTCACTTTAAATAATGTCAAGAAGTTTTTAATGTCCAGCTAGTTTTTAACTTAAGAGATTTGCGTGGAAAATTCCAAATTTCTGTTGCTAAGTAATAAGCCAAAACAGTTCAACTTTTACAGGACACAATGTGCATACTTTTCCAACAGATGCTTAATTTCTGTTTTTTAAGATTATGTTCCTGTGCTTTGTTTTAGGAAGAAAATATGACTGTAACAGAGGATTTTAGCAGAGTAGAAAATACTTACCAAATGGAAGCAGAGGTATGTATTCAACCTGACCAAAAAGAATAATAATTTTAAGGAAGAATAAGAAATGCAGCAAGGACCAATGAGAATTTTCAGCCTCTTTCCTCATTCCGAGGAGTAGATGTTCTCTATAGTAAAGGCAGCATGGTCCAAAGAAACTATTGAAGAACTGAAGTTTCAAACAGAGTTCATCTGCAATCTTCTGTTGTGTGCAGAGCCTGTTTTCTGCTACTGTGAGAAGAAAATAAGTATTTTTATATCAGATGACTGTGTGCTTTATAAATATTGCACGATGCTACAGAAGGGGCTATTTGGTTCTTCAGTGGCAGTGAAAGCAAACTCACCATTCTGCCCCCTCCCTCAGCCCATTCTGCCCCCTCCCTCAGCCCTAGCCCTTCCTGCCCTCTGCTCCTTGCAAGGAATTGTACTTTGGTGATCAGGTGATATGGTGCTTCAGAAAGCTGCTCCAGTGAATAACTTTTTGTTTTTTCTAGATTTGCTTTTATTTTTTCTGTTATTTTAGCTCCCTGAACTGGAGGCAATGCAAGGCAGAGGATAAGAGTGGATGTGCAACAGTGGTGTGGCAGCCCTAATCTAGATCTGCTTAAGCCACAGTTGAAGAGCACCTGGACTTTGGTCTATCCTACATGACTCTGCCATCAGCTTGCTGCAACTAAAGCAAAGCTAATTGTTTCCTAGGTGATTGACTTGGAATTCTGTAGTAAAATTGCTGTGTGAAAACTAAATATTATGGGAATAATGCCATTTACTTCAGAAGCAGCTCAAAGGAGTGTATTTCTGCATGTTCATGCTATAGTAAGAAGGAAATGCTGTGCTGGAACCATTCATTTACTGAGGGAAACAATGTGGTTTGAGTCAATAGATCTTTTTAGAGCATCAACCTTTAAATGCTACCCAGCAAATATACAGGTTCTTATGAAGTAAACGTGGAGGCTTCCAATAAAACGATAGCTATTTTATAGAGCTATTGATTAAATTCCCCTAAAACAGGGTTTGGCTTCTGTAGTCTGCTTCATTTAAGGCATATTCTCATCTAAATAACAGCAATAAATACAGAAATAATGAAGAATTTGGAGAACAAAATTTGGCTTTTAAAATGAGTCTTAAAAGATACTTAAATGGTATGCATCAGTGTCATGTTCTGAATGACTCTAACTTCATAATGTAGACACTTACTATCATAAGCACTTAAATCACCATGGTTTTTAGATGAGTTCTACTTAATAATTCAATAGTTTTATTAATTATTTAGGCTACAGACAAGCTTAAGCTTACAGCTTCAGTCTTAAGTGGTAACTGTACCAGTCATCTCCCTTCTGCTACTAATTTTTATCCATGGTGAATTCCATGGATTTAGTGTTCAGTTGTAGGCAGCTTGGACCACCTGTAAGTGCTGTTCAGAAGTTGTGTACTTGCCTAGGACCTGGGTGTCAGAACCGGAGAACGTAGCCAGGGTGTTGCTGGTTGGGCTGCCCTGTGCCCCCAAGGAGCAGCAGGGTGGCTCTTCAGGCCGAGATTCGTCCCTCCTCGCTTCCCCCTCTCTTGTGTGTACTTGCTTCACTAGTGCAGCTTCATCAGCCAGTGACGTTCCGTTGACCAGCTTGTCTGTGTACTTTAGTAATACAAAGGAATTTAAAATAAACTGCCACTCCTTTGCTGAAGAGTTTGCCATTGTATTTGTGTCCTATGATGGAAGTCGTGCGTTATTTTATTCTATAAACTTCTTGCCATTTGTCTGCTGTAAGAGTTTTTAGCAGACTGAGGAGATCCTCAGACAAATGGCTATTTCGAGGTGCAATTAAGAATTCAAGATACGTTTTCAACTGTAAAGAGATAAATTTTAATTCTTGCTGTAACAAAGGAAAATATGCAGAGGAATTAAGTTGTGTATGAGAACACAAAGCTCTGTATCTTAATCATAATAGTTCATTTGTTGGATAATAATCTCATGGAATGAAGATTACATTGGGTTTGTGTGCATTTCTTAATGTACTTGTCTCCTTATAAACCATCAACTTCCTGTTCTTTACAGCCTTTCCCAACCCTTATAATGTCTATAATGGTTTTGCATAACCTCATACTACCTTTTTTTAACAGTTTTCAGTCTTAATTTTATTGAAAGAATTTAAACATTGCTTTGCATTTTAATGTGGGGGTATCCCCTATAAATGTAAGTGAAATTTATTATATCTAGCTCTGTATGAAAACTGATTTTTAGGTGGAAAACCCAAAAAAAATTCACAGCTATTGCTCAGTCAGTTTCTGCCTAAGGGTACCTGATTACATGATTCTCATTTTTACAATTATCTTCCTGAGTGCCCAGAACCACCCCAGTCTGAGCAGCTTATCTCTTCCTTAAGACCCACAGTTCTTGTGTTTGATCAGTCTTTTGTTTCATCCCCATGAGGTACCAGCTTCTGAACACTGATAGCAATCTGGAAGACACCGTGGCAGTCCTCACAGGGAGACTACTTCCAACTTTCCACAGAATACGACTGTGACAGTTTTTTGGCAAACAGCACAAGATGATGTATGCTTTTTATGTATATGGCAAGAACTCCCACTAAAGAAACCTAGGTTTAGTCTCCTCTCCAGTCCTTATTCAGATTGATACTGCACCTTCCAGAAAGTGATTCAAGCCCCAAGTTACAGAGAAAGGGTGTGCAGCTGAGATGAAGATACAGACTTGGTGCAGTTTTGCACATCAGGTGTGACCCTTTGTCCTTGTAGAAGATGGAGTTGCCTTGCCACTCCCATCTTAGTTTTTAGGGCCCTAAGCACAGCTTTGGCTCACTTATGAGAAGAGCTGCTGAGCTGGTGCAAGGGTTCAAGCCAGGATGAGGTACACGTACTGCACCGAGAGCCTACCAAGGGTAACAAGACATGCATTAATTACGTTGTGATAACTCTTGATATCCGTTTTTTACCTTACCCTGTATGTGAAGTAGCCCCCTCCTCTCTCAAAGAGAGAAGTAAGTTCCTTGAATTACTGTTTTCCACAAGGTGGATCTATGGTAATGCCCACAGGAAGCTCCTGCAGTGCAGCTGACACACCATAACTTGGCTTCCCACACCGAATGCCCACCTGTCCTCACTGGGATAGGTTGCTGCATGGGCTGCAGCAGTCACAGAGGTGGCTCTGTGTCACTGCAGTTGGCAGCGGAGTTTTCTTTACCCCCAGCTTTTTTCTCCCCCTCCTGTTGAGGCTGTATTACTGTGCAAAAAGACAGGCAAGAGTCAGAGACAGGTGAGAAGATGAGCGTGACTTGGTGGTGAGACCACTGTACTGGGAAGTGAAAATAAGGGTTTAGTTCTTCTAGAAAAGAGTCTGGGACCCAAGATTTGTGATTCTTGAATGCTACAGCAGCTCAGTGTCGTTGCTTCACCCCTGGCAACTGCTCTGCCACAGAAGGCAGCTGGCTCCTGCCCGCGCAGCCACCCCCTGGCTGGCACTTGCTGCCAGGAAGACCACAGGGCTCTGGGCTGATAGTGATCCCTGCTGCACAGCGCTTGGAAAGCACCCGAATTCCTGATGCATCTGCACTTAACGCTTCTTATTGCCAAAGCCACAGGCAGCTGGATGTTTAAATTGTTTTTCATCCAAGTCTGAAGTGCCCGGCTCGCTGCAGGCACTGCAGTGAGTCTGTTCAGCCAGCACAGGGCGTTGAGCCCACGGCGGGCTGGGCTGGGCTTCGCTTAGTCTCATCGTTCAGGTTTCTTGAACCTAATGCTTGGCATTCAAATGTAATTATCCTTCCTGGGCAATGTTTTCCACATCATTTTTCTTAGGCTTCTGAGTAATTAACAGCTAAGAATCTAAAAAGGGAAGAAGCAGGATGCATCTAGTCATGTGTCCCAAAGAGCATGTTCATTCTTCGAATTGTGTACATACCAG
>NW_008610023.1:10562-22028 GCF_000691845.1 Merops nubicus
CCGTTCTTCCTCACAAAAGAGCATTTCTTAATCATTAGTTTTAAACCATTTTATGACCTTCGTTCTGTTGCAAATCTAACAATAGTCTCCACAGCTATATAAAAGGGTTCTAAGTAAGTAAATATTGGAGTTACACACAGGACTAGTTTCTTTAGTTAATTTGTACATATCTGGTTTTATACTGACTTAAATAGAAGTGCTGAATCATAGGGGAAGATGAAAAAAAAAATCACTTCTGTGATGTCTGTGTTCACTCCCAGGTCTGTATTATATTCAGTGATTTTGGAAAAATGCAGAGTGTTTGCAATCTGCTCATTGAAAAATTAGGAACCTCTGTTACCATTGGTCCACCTCATTTCTACCATACACCAGAAGCTGTAGACACCCTTCGGTAAGTTCTCTCTCATGCCTCAAAATTTACAGCCTCAGGTAAAAGTTAATATGAATACATAATTTTAAACTGTTTGTAACAGGAGCAAGTAGTTTCCTCCATATCTATTAAACTTTATGCTCAAAGATTTCAGTATTTTTTTTAAATATAAATTAATGCCGTTTATACTGGAAGATCCAGCTTGTCCATTCTACAGTATCCCTGTGCAAAAGCAGCATGTAATAAAAACCTGATTTCCATTGGAAGTGTAATCCACTGTGGTTATTGGGTCAACAGGATTTGACTTCAATTACATCAGCAAGTGTGGATTTAATTTGTATTTATTCATGAAGGTAGGAGTGTGCTCTCTGATGCTGATCATTCTCGGTACCCTTGCCAATTCCCATTACTCTTGGCTAATGATGTGGTCTCAAAAGAACCATGTGTGGTGCTCACTCAGCATCAAAACCTGGAGCTCGTGGTCTTGGCAGTTTAGACGTTAGCTATTCAAAGTCCTGCTTCTCCCATTAGCGTTGTGGGGGCAGAGGGAGGTAAGTATAGTCTTGGTTTGGGTTTTGCCTCATCAAAGAAAAGGATCATGCCTGGTCGAAGAAGCAAGCTCCACTAGCTGCTGCTGGCCGTTCTGGAGATGTCAGAAGTGTATCTCAAAGGAATCTGCGCAGGATTCTGGACACCAGGCCAGTGAGGTTAAATGGGTGCCAGCATGTCTGACAGCTGGGCCACCCCAGTTCCCAGAGCGAGGGTCGAGCTCTTGCTCTGCGCCTCACAGCGCAGATGCCTGCAGCGTATGGGTGTTAGAAGTGCTTGGTCGTCGCTGATGAGGATGATGATATTTTCTCTGCACACACCACCCAGACTCCTAAACTGTCACCCAAAAGCTGGGGGAAGGTGCAGCTACAAAAGACATTAAAAAACCCCAAACAGCCCAAACCAAAAAAAAACACCCCAAAACTTGGCAGGAATACTTGTGTATCAGTTGTCCCTGTGTGGTTTTTGTGCTGCTTTTTCTACCTCTCAGCCGTCAAGTATGTGTTGCTGCTGTTGGAAACACACGGCGGAAAGCTCAAGAAGTCTGTCAGCTGTTTGGCCAGTCCTTGGGAAAACCCTTACTAATAAGAGAAGAAGAAACAAAAGAATGGGGAGGCCACATAGACGGTCCTCTGACAAACTCCCCAGATTTACTGACTCTGCAGGAAAGAATCCAGAACGCTACTGCTTATGCTTCTTGCAGAGTGTTTGCTGTCTTTGAGATAAAGGGGAAGGAAAACAGAAGAAAAAAGCTGCTCTAGAAACTTTCAAATCCTACACGTTTTCATAATAAAATTCTTATGCTTTCTCCTTGTTGTGTTTTATTTTAGTCTCGTGGTAGCAAGTAGTGAGCCAAAGGTTTCTTGACATACCTGTCCAGGCACAAAAAAGTAGATTTGCTGATCCTTTGCATGTATCATTTGAAAGCAGCTCAGTGCATGCTTCTGTAGAGACAGCAGTCAAAATATTGCAGGATTTGCTTGCTACAGCCTTCCCCAGATATATTTCAGTTCCTCTTGGCCTTTACTTAGCCCTATCCCCTAAAATTAAAGTTATGATTAATTCTGAAAGTACAGTTCTTAACTATCTAGTTTCTTCCTCTTCTGCCTGTAAAAAGGCAAGATATTTGATGTGCAAAACCTTTGGTACTTCCTGAAACCTTTCCTCCCAAAGCTGGAATGCAACCAGTCCCTGTCCCAGGTCATGGTAAACTGAACGTGCCATGTGTTCACTTCTAACAACAGGGAAAGTACAACATAGAACAGGTTCAGGAATGGTTTATTTTGTCACAGGGAAAAAAATACACACTAGTTTTATCCTGGTGTCTATTTGTTCAAGTTCAGAAATTGGTGGCCTGGATGCACATGACATGTACAAATGCTTCAGCACTTCAGTCATGAGGATAGATTTTTTTCAACCATGGCTGCATAATATATTTTGATCCATCATATCCGCTGAAATAGTTTTTCATGTCAGGGTGATGCACCTGAGAAAATAATGTTTCAAGTTGAATAAGCACCAGAATTAGCAATAAACACAAACTGAAACTTAGAAGAATCATTGAAGTTACTAGAGTTAACCTTTTGAAAACTCCAGCCTAGTTTTTAAATATAGCATGTACATAGAGATACTTTCATTGGGATTTTGTGTGTACCTTAACCTAACTTATGTTATCAGAAGAGTGGCTTTCTCACAGACATTCCTTTGAATTTGAGGTACAGGTGTGACTCACCATTTGCAAGCTAGACAACTTGCAAATAAATATCTGATTTTGTGAGCTTGTTACCATCAGTTCCCCCAGTAGTCTGTGGGGAGAATTAGCGGGTCATGCAGGTGAATAAAGCAACCCAATACCTGAAAGGTTCGTTTACACAAGTTAAATGTTTAAGGAGAAGTGTCTGCTTCTCCCCATGGACCAGCAAAGGAGCCAAAGTTCAGCCAGCTGACTGACAATAAGGAAAGGTTTTTTTGAGATAGAGTGGTCAGAACCCAATTTTAAATACTTCTGACACTTACCTGGGACACCATAGCTCTGCTCCTGCATTCAGGCATGTCAGAACATTTTATATTGCATTCAGTGGATTGAACTCAAGCCAGGGCTGGAGCCAAGGCCTCTCCCAAATACAAGCATCTCCTCTCAAATCAACAGCTCGGCACTTGCTGTTATTTTAAATCCAAGCCCTGCCGCTATCCGCTCGCTCAGACGGCAGCCGCGGCAGCGCTGGGTCCCCTGCAGAAACCCGTCTGTATGCGCCACACGCCCCTGAAGGCGCTTTTTGGATCAGTCTCTGACTAGTTTAAGAGTCAGGTGCGCCTTGCATAAGGTAGAAATCAAAAGCCACCGAGACTGTGATACACTAAACAGAATTTTTGGCTCCCAGAGAGTTCTGCAGTTAAAAAGGGAGACATTATTCAGCCTGGGCAGCAGCTGAGCAGGAGCTCTTTGAAATGCAGATTTTTTCAGAGTGGAATTGAGCAACCAATATACTTTGCTAGACCCACTAGAAACAGATTAAATGACTCATCCAGCTTTGACAGGTCAGTGAAATTCTAAAAGAAAAGTTCACATCCGCAGCAGCCTCTACATAACAGAAGTCTAAGTTGTTAAAGCACTTAAAAACGTAGGCAGCTGGACACTCTGAAGTAGGCAGTACCTGGGTTTGGTCATTTATCACCTTCCAAAAACCACAGACGTGAGAGCACAGCAGTAATTTGTTTTGTCCGCTTTCTCTATTTGTTTCACTAACTTTGCAAGATAGATGGATAGTATCATTTAAGTCAAAGGTCAGACAACTTTTAAATGCACAGGATAACAAGTTGCAACTGAATAAAAAAATAAATACTACCTCTAATCCCAAGATAATTGTTATCTCTTCCTCAGGAATGTAAGCTGTAGATTTGCCAAATCCATTTGCTTTGTTAATTAGAATTCGATAGTGAGGAGTATCTTTTAGAGCCTGTAAAAATAGAAGGAAAATAAATAGTCTCAAGAGGAGAGGATGACTAAAGATTATATTATATAATCAGTTAACTCTCACTAGTCTTACAGAACCCAAACCCACTCAATATATGCATACAGCAAGTTAGTTTTTATGGTCTTCCTAAAGGCAGTTTGAAAGTAAAAAATAAAGCAATCAAAACTGTAATACATTAAGTTCTTTGCATATCGGAAACATGTTTTAAGAGTCAAGCTTTTAGTTAACCTTTTTTCCCATACATTTTGCAAGAAACATGACTTAGAATATCCCTGCTTTTTGTATATAGGTCCCATAACAATTTTAGTCACCCATCTTCCTTCACAAGTGGCAACAGAGGACATCAGGGAGAAAGAGGCACAGTCAGAACATAATGCCTCCTCTGACAACGTTGCTGCCAATCCTGGACAGAACTAAGGCAGCTTTTACATACATATAAACATCTGTCAGCCAAGAAAGGAGGAGTGGGGCTTACTGGTATTTTTACAGTGCCTATGAAAACAAATCAGAGGCCAGGGTCCCACCGTGCTCACTTCTGTCCATAAACATTCCTGCCCAAAGTAACCCACAGTCTAAAGACAAAAAAGTGATGGATGAATACAGACAGATAAGTGGAGTTTATGAAGCACTTAGTATTGATCAATGCGACAGGCAGTGGCCTCTGCTCGGCTGTTTAGTAAAGAACTGAAAGAGGAAGGCAGGGAAAAGTTGGGCTGGAAGCCTGGCTAATCTTCAAGGGGGCTTGCAAGGACCGAGCTCAGCCGCTGCCTCGTAAAAGTCAGAATGCATTTTGCAAAGCTGAAGCCTGTAGCGTGACAGGCAAGGGCAAGTTAAGCAACCCCAGCACATAAAAAGAATCAGAATGCCTGATGGGAAATTCACGAGTGTTCAGTTGGTGGCACCAATTCTGAGAGGAGAAAAGAAAGCAAAGGTGCAGGTGCTTTAGAAGCCAAAGATGAGTGGCGGGTGGGTAAAATTGCAGCAGGCAAGGAACAAAATGTACAAAATGGGTCTGAATGTCTGCTCCCAGATGAACATGAATTCTCTCCTACAGGCAGTTCCTCATTTTTTCTCATTTTCAGTCCTCTTTGACTGAATGCTTAGTGTGCCACCTAAGCAGCATGTCAGTGGCCAAGGCACAGAGCATACAGCACTGTGTTACCAGACCAGCACTGTCAACAAAGATTTGGCAACTGATTTTCAAATACAACAAGGACTTAGGCTAGAGAATTTCAAAAGCTTCAAGAATTCTAACAAAGATAGTTTGTTAAATAGATTTACATTCTGAGTGTCCAGATGCCCCAAAACATTGTTTTCTAACTGAAACTGGTTAGGTGCAAGGGACTACTTGCAATTCTCAGGTGCAATGAAGATGTTACCAGTTACGATCAGATCAAAGATTTGACAGCCTCTCAACTTTATTAAGGCACCACAAGAAATCCATTCAAACATTATGAGTTGACACTTCTACTTTATACACAACACCATGTGTTAAAAGTGAGTCATTTTAATTAGAGGCTTGTCCTCTACAACCCTGATCAGCAGCACTTAGCTGAGCCGTGGTGCAAAAGCAAAGCTCTACCATGACAACAGCAGAGGAGACGTGGAGGTACAGCTCAGGGGCACAGGGCACAGGAGACTCTCAGCATCTCCCATTAGGCTGGCAGGAGGTCTGTCTGTAACAGTGTTTCTGAGGGCTTTTTAACCCAAGGTATTCTGTGTTTGTATGAATAAAGCAAGAGTTTAATACTTTCAAACCTGTTTTGCTGGAGGATATTTGTGTGGCAGCCATTCCTCTGGAGTGTGAGCTTTCACATCCCATCCCACAATGACTCCTGAATAGCCAAATCTTTTGTGAACTATTACCTGTCCCACACTGAACTGAATATATTCAGGCTTTGGACTGCGAACGTGAGTTGATTCTAATTTAACAAAGAAAGAGACTTAGCAAGGATAAGAGTTCAGTCAAGCGTATTAAACAATGAAACAGAAATTCTCCTGACTTCTACCAGAAGATAATTGAAAATTAGATTAATAGGTGAAGCAAACAAGGGGAGAGGTACTTTGTTTTTTCTCCCAGAATACTACTATATTTGACAAAGCAGCATCCACCAAGGAGGCATTTTTCTATTTCTGTGCCTTTGATATTATGTCGGGGTCTTAACAGAGCTTTGGAAGTCAAAAACACATGTATATACTGACAGTTACTTAAGCTTCACATATAACGTTTTACAGTGCTTACAAGTAGTAGCTGATTTTGTCATTATTTTTTTTTCCAGTTTAGGTCACAATATTCTATTCAGTCTGATCGCAGGGAATTTTTTTTTTATAGGAGCAGACTGATCAACTGTTTCTTTTTCATTTTCAGAAGTTGACCTAAATCACTTAATTTGAATCAAGTGAAAGCTATGCCACTCACTCTTTCATACATCAGTACAAAATGGGCACACTCAGATCTCTTCAATAAAATAGACACATACATATAGTATATCATATTGATACAGTTACACAACACAGCATGAGAAGGTCTTGGATGGTATGTTTTCTGTTTTGCTTACTGAACATTATCAATAATATTTAGAGAGCAGGGAAAAGAAAAAAAAGAAAAAGCAACACAAAAACACACAAACTACCATTTACAAAGCAAGTCTAGAAATCCACTATGGAAGACCTTATAGACAACAACATCACAAGCAAACTCCCAAAGCATTGCAAAGACTCCAATACCTCCAAAATAAGAATGGGTTTCTGCTTCATTGTCACCACTTTTAGTTTTCTTTTCTCCATAGTACCAATTCCTAAAATGTAAAATTAATAAACCAACATTCAAACAAGTTCTTTAGAAACTCAGTTTTAGGGTAATTTGCCCTCTGTTTTATAGTTTAGATAATAATAATAGATAGTATTGGTTATATTACTATAGATATTACTACTAATAAATTATTACTACCTTAAGCATTTGTCTGAATTTGCTGAGGGATACAGCAAAACCTTTGAAATAAAAGTCTTTGCAATTTGAAGCCCAGATGAGTTTTCCATTAAAACCACTTTTAAGGAATACACAAGCCAAAGGAATTCATTCCAACAGGAAAAAAAATAAGACCATTAATCTAATTTCTCTGGATATGTAATTCTAGAGTTGCATAATAATTTTATTTTTATCAGAGGAAACATTTGTTTTATACAGGTGAACGAATATTGTTCTGAACTCTGAGTGATTCTTCACTATCTTTTGTAAAATCTTTGAAGATTGGTGAAAACTGATATGGACACAGTGTCTGGCGATGAGTCCCAGGTTAAGGCTGCAGCAAGTGTAACTTTTTCTTCTGCTCTAGGCTGAGTTTCATCTGAATTTAAAGGATGGGGACCAGGGGAGAGACCTCCTTAGAAAAGTGGCATGGCTTGAGCTTTTCATTGCTATTGTGAAAAAGAGAAAGTGTAAAGAAACAACGAGCAAAGTGAACATTTATTGGGGGGAGCTTTCAAATATCCCTCTGCTGGCAGTGCAAGAGGAGCAGCCTATGAACAGATGTGTTTGGGTTAACGTTCTCCACCCATACCAGTCAGCAACCTGCTGGTGCCAAAGAACTGTAGGTTGTCCTGGTCTCCTTCTTTTTGTCTATTCTCTCTTATGGTGTTCAACACCTTCCCTCTTTCACAGAATCATAGAATGTCTGGGCTGGAAGGGACCTCCAAAGGTCATCTAGTCCAACCTCCCCGCCATAAGCAGGGACATCTCCAACTAGATCAGGATACTCAGAGCTTCATCCAGCCTGATCTTTAATGTCTCCAGGGAGGGTGCCTCCACTTCCTGTCTGGGCAACCTATTCCTATGGTCTATCACCCTCATATCGAAGAACTTTTTCCTAATGTCTAACCTAAGACCTTTCAGTCTGACTCGCTTCATCCTGCCTGGAAGAAAGTTCCCTGAAAGAGGGTTCTGCAGCTGCACAAACAATGGGGTTTTTTATAACTCTTGGATTAGCTCAAATCTGTAGGAAAATTTAAGGTTGACAAATAAAATACCTTTTAACAGAAACAGGAATGGGCAAATGTCCTGACTTACCAGACTGCACTGTTGAAAACAGCAGCTAATATAGTAGGTTTGGAAGTTCTCAAATATCTCCATATTTTTAGGATAACCAGTTCTTCATATTATAAGATTTCAGAAGATACAAGCAGCTCCCAACTAAGTACAAATAATCAAAGGTCTTGGAAGGCTTTATCTTTAGTTATGCCTAGAGCTTTCCACAAAGTTGCAAAGTAGTGTACAGTGAACTTAAGGAATAGACAGTTTTTCTTTCCATTCATATACCACTCCCCAGGTTTTCCTGGGGGCATAACCAAGTCTGAATCTTCCATGGTTCAGAGGGCTTGACACCCTTGACTATTGTCCATGGATCGATAATAAAAGGGTCTCTGAAGGTCCAGAGAAGGTAAAACCTTCGGAGTGATTCTACTGTACAAGAATTAAGTCACACAAACAGGGCCTTTAACCTCCCCAAACAAGTCCAAGTAACAGTCTTCTTAAATTAAAATGGTATATATATATATATATATATATGAAAATTGATGCAATTTTACTTTTCCTATACCACCTCATTGCCACTTGTCCAATGATCAAGTTTTCCCTTCTTCCTGAATTCACAGATTTCCCACCTGTATTTTCTAATTCAGTTTCAACCTCTCTTGAACTACCATATACAGCATGTCCATTCAATGCTGTAGGACCTGATCCTAGGAACATGTAGGTGCTTAGAATCATTAATACAGTTAATTGTCCTCACTTTACAATCAGATAAATTTGAAGTAGAAGATCACATGTATAGAATTACTGCAATGATTTATGTTTAGTTTTGCATTGAGTTCAAATTGCATGTTTGTGTAGAACACAGGCAAAAGGTTTTCTTAAAGCCAGTAGAAAGTCGCAAATCTGTCTCAACAAGCAATTGAGAGACATTTCCTCTTTGTTACTGATTTCCCCCTACAGCACACCTACCTTCCTGTTAAGTAGAGAAATTTATTCTTAAGTGTAGACAGGACATAACATCTTACCTTGTCTTTGATCGCCACAGCTTTAAGTGATCTGCCCACGCATCCAGACTCAAGCAAGATTTTGTAAAGCTGCTCCAAGAGGCAATTATCCTTTAGTAGTAAAAATGAACATCACATTGTTTTAAAAACCTTCTCGAGTATTTTTATATGTGTATTTTTAATATTTAAACTTTAAGGATTCACTTCTGTAGCAAACAGGAAGAAAAAGTCAGTGACCAAGAACAAGTTCGCCTTGAAATTAGTATAAAGACTGCAAATGAATACTCTTCCAGTCATCACTTCTACCAGTAAACTATATGAAAAGTTTGGAAAATGCCATTTTTCATGACAAGGTTGCTTGCTTTCTGTGCTGAGACCATAGGAACTGCTAAAGTGCATTAGATTCTGCAGTTTCAACTGTTACTTGAGAATAGTGAGCAGGAGATATACCAAAAATGGTGCACATAATCAAAAGACTGTTAAACAGTCTATGCATTTTTTTTACATAAATCTAAACAGTTATTACTTGACTCATACCACAAAACCCAAAAATTATTTAAATCTGGGTCCTTATGCACAAAGCCAGACTTAAATTCTTTTTTTCATCAGACCCATCTTTTCCTCTCATTACTTGGTGTATTTGAGCTCCACAGATGAGCCACACAACCAATGCACCATGCAGGCTGCACGGTCAAAACTAAGTCATAGATGTCTCTAAGTAATTTAGTATGAATGACTTTTTGCTGGTTAAGACTTTGTATTGAGTCATACTATGCAAGAAAATCTATTTTAGCAGTAAGTGTCAAAAGGTAGTGGAAAGCTAGAAATAGTCTTACTAATCAAACATTCCATTTCCCCCCTTTAAAGGGGACATAACCTATAGTAACATGTATTGGAATGTCCAAAAGCAGAATAAGATTAAGGCACAGTCATGCATTTACACAGATTATACATAGATTTTTATGTGATGAAAATTATGGTTGTTATTCACATTTGAAGGACACCTTTAAACAACTAAATACAGCCACATAAAGCCGCAGAGATGTCTGAGTTTTTATTTGAATGTTGGTTTCGCGTAGGAACAGCCAGTGTGTCCCACACCCACCCTCCAATTTTCCAGGACAAAGCCTCATTGGGGATTAGAATGGGAACTTTCTTATAAATAAATACATTGGGGAAGGAGAGACTTACAACCTTTCTGTTACTTGGACTCGCTGAGCAGAGTCAGTTCCATACCACTGGGATATGAAATACTGGGCAGGAAGCGCAGAGAGCAGCGCGCAGATCTGCAGAGCTGCAGCTGCACTGATGTGAGGCATTCCAGCAGGAAACTTCTTCAAAGACACTTCCCTGGTCTCTACTCTGGAAAGAGGAAACAAAATAAAAAGGAGAGAGAAATTGTAGCTGCCAGCTTTACTAGCTGTGTAGTACTTAAAGGTTTCCTTCGGGTTGTTTACTTGGTTCAAGAGATAATGCACAATCTGTACACACGCATTTCAGTTACAGCTAGAGCACATGTAAATTACTGCAATACTGCCAAACTGCAATAAATTTAAGAGCATTTATAAAAACTAACAGAAGACTACAGCAGACAGCTTCACAAGACAGAGAAAACAAAAATCTGGTGAAGAGTTATACAGACATCTGTTTCACCTGAAAATAGACAAAAAGAAAAGAAAAAAAAAAAAAGGAACTGGGAAATTGTGTGGTTGTCCAATTTGCAATAAAAAGCTGCTCTCCGTGCTTCATTGCACTGCTTTATCACCTAATTAAGTGTATTAAACGTCTGACACGTCAGATTGATGGCCTCCAGAAAAATCTGTTTGGATTCAGTGATTATTGCACATATTATGGAAGTAAGGGATTTGTCCTTTCAGATTGAAGGCATGCATAGCATCGTACCAAGATGATAACATGTGCCACAGTTCCATCATTGGACTGGAAAAGGATTTGACATTCGTTCCACAGGCACCATGAGTATGTGGGCAGTAAGATTTATGAAAACTGCTTAGCGAAGGTAGTCGAGATGACAAAATAATGATAAAGGAGGCCCAAATAATACTGTAAGGAATAGGAAAATATCCACACGTGTGATTAACAGTTACCAGAAACTACGGTTTTTCACTTCTGCATTGCCTGCTTTAGAACCAACAGCAACGAAAAAACATCTCCTAATTTTAGACATTACGAGTAGCTGTACATCTGAAGTGCTTGTCTAGCCAGATGTATTGGGGGGGAGGGGGGTGTGAGGGGGAAGGGACAGAGTCTCATATCATTCCAGCAAAATCACCATCAGCAGCCTGCCAGGCTGGAGAGCCGGACGGGACCCCCGGGCGCGCCACCGCTTCACACACCGTATTTGCACAACCCGACCACACAACTCCTGACGGCGCCGCGGCTCTCTCTCCCGAGGCTAAAAGAGGCTTTTTGAGCAGAGACAGCCTGGACCAAAGCCGGAACCCCACAGGGTCAAAACACTTCCGTACATACTCTGAAGTACCTGAAAACCGGCGAGAAACGAGCTACGCCTTCACCCGA